>NC_136272.1:55547091-55842091 GCF_964187855.1 Myxine glutinosa
GATTAAATCCCCCAGAATTAGAGATCGATTAAATCCCCCAAAATTAGAGATAGATTAAATCCCCCATAATTAGAGATAGATTAAATCCCCCAGAATTAGAGAAAGATTAAATCCTGTGGAAATTCCTGTGGAACATTGTGGAAATTTCCTGTGGAAATTCCCTGGGCAAACCTGGGCGTGTCTTAACTGGAAATGATGTGATGGAAATTCCCTGAAAATGATGTAATGTATTACCTGGAAATGATTCAATGCTGAAGAGTTTATAAAGTGGGTGGGACTTAACAAAGTGGGTGGGGCTTAGCAGAAGTGGGCGGGGGCTTAGCAAAAGTGGGCGGGACCTGGCAAAAAAGTGGGCGGGTCTAGTAAAAATGTGGGCGGGGCTTACCAAAAAGTGGGCGGCACTGGAGGTGCTCAGACAATAACATTGAGGGAGGTTTATCATTTTATTTTAGCTCAGTTAAAATATCTTGAGAAAGAACCAAACTCAAACATATTTTTTGTTAATGTATTAGACGGTGAGGAGAGTTGTCGGAGAATTAAATTATTTCCCACACATAAACAAATATTTGTAGGGTCGTTGTTTGAGTGGGTCAAAGATGATTCACCAGATGATATTAAGAGTAAAAGGTTAAAAGGTCCATAAGGGCAGAAGGATCACAGGTTCACACAGAAGGACCATTGTTTAAGTGGTCTAATGAATAAGGATAACATGTCAAAAGGTTAGAAGGTTCGTAAAGAACAGGGTGAGAGAAATAGAGGTGTTTAGGGGCAATGAGGGAATGGAAAAATTAACATGTAAGTGAATGGGGATTTGGGGTGTCCCAGAACCAACATTATTACACTACTTATATGCGGGCTCCAATAGAGCCCGCCCAGTGCTGCAGTTTGAACTTCTATAATGCTCATTCTATACTTTGTATAGTTCTATACTTTGCTCATAAATGGAGCCACTGCACACTCCACATTTCAAATACCTCTTCCTTTACTGCCCGATTCTACGTGTAACGTAAAAAGGCAAAGTGCCAGAGCAGAAATTCTCAGGCAAACAACAATCTTCATTTGGGATGAAGCATCAATGATCCCATCAAATGCACTTAAAGCTATTGATGTGCTCCTCAGAGACATAACACAAGTTCCCCAACCATTTGGGGGTAAATTCATGTTTCTTGGGGGTGATTTTAGACAGGTTCTCCCAGTTCTTCCTCGAGAAGGTAGACAAGCAACTGTCCGACAATGCATCAGAAACTCACACCTGTGGCATCACTTCCAACAATTCCGAACGGTCATAAACATGAGAGCTGTTCGAGACGAAACATACAGACGGTTCTCTGAATGGCTCTTGAGAATTGGCACAGGAGATGAACCACATGATGACAACAATCAAGTAACCCTTCCACAGGAAATCATGTGTGAAACATTGCAAGACATGCTCAACTTTGTCTACCCACCAACACAACCTGGAGCTCCAAATCTCATGCAAGATCCCGTGTACATGTCAGAGCGTTGTTGCTTAACACCATTGAATGAAGATTCTCATCAAATTAATGATCTCATTCTACAACAACTGCCAACACCAGTGCACACATATCTCAGCACGGACAGTGTTCTCAGTGATGATCCAGAGGAAGTTGCAGCATATGCAATAGAATTTCTCAATGCACAAACTCCAAATGGACTACCAAAACACAAACTAGAACTAAAGGTACAAAGTTCAGTTATTTCACTTCATCATACATATTTCTCCTCAGAATTTGTTCCATTTCTTTTTTTACAAATGTGTTTTTCTATCCAATGCATCATTTTTCTTATATCCAAGAAGATATCTACTGCTTAAACCTTTTATATAATACCACATATTCTACTTTTTCTTTTATATTTTATTATGCTTTTTACAGCTTGGAGCAACAATCATTTTGATGAGAAACATCAATCCCAAAAAAGGACTGTGCAATGGCACCCGTCTCATTGTCAGAGACTTGCAACGTCATGTCATATGTGCAGCAATCCTATCAACTGAATACAGAGGCCAGTATGTCATGCTACCAAAGATTGCAATTTCATCACAAGATTCGCCTCTGCCAATCACCATTGTCAGGTGCCAATTTCCTGTCAGACTTGCATACTGCCTTACAATCAACAAAGCCCAAGGGCAGTCATTAAGGTATGTAGGACTTTACCTTCCTAAACCTGTATTCAGTCATGGTCAATTGTATGTGGCAGTCTCCAGAGCAAAATCATTTGCTGGACTCAAAGTCTTCACATCAAATGGCAGACTAACAGAAAATGTTGTCTATCATGAAGTACTCACATGAACATTATTCAACATGAATGATGACAACAACACACATCAACATGACAAGACAACAAGACAACATGGATGCGTGCACCAAAACTCTAGAAGCATCAATGCGTCAATCATGAGTTCATCATCAACTGATCACTCGCTCTTCGCTGGTTCATGCATACAAATGCCTCCAATCAGCGTAACCATTCGCTGGTTCATGCATGCATAAGTATGCCCACACTCAGCGTGCTCATGAGCAAATGGATCCTTTTCAACAGGCACCATTGCTGCAAAACAGGCACCCATTGCCTGTTTTGTACTCACTCATTTCCATCTTCCTGTTTATGCCATTTCATACTTCATACATCGTATGTTTGGCCAGTGAGCGCATGGATCCATTACAAGTGATTCTGGTGCGCCCCTCAGTCCTACCCGGACAAACATTTGCATAGCACCAGTTTAAGCCAGGCAGATGAACTCACCCTTTCATATCTGGCCATTGCTTCTTAATGGCTGGCGACCATTGATGTGCTCATTAGAGTTCTCTTCGTCACTCAGCTCTTACATGCAAAAAAATGCAGCAATCGGTGCATCATGAATCGGTGCATCGGAGCAGATGATAGCAATCGGTGCATCCATTCATTCATCTCATCACAACAACGAGCCTCCTTCACAAGTAAGTCCATTAATATATCCATGTGTTACAAAGACAACCACTGACACAACCTTCACACAACTGTTTTTGTTTACTATCATTTGCATTTAACAACATATTCAAATTCACATCTATATGTATTAGTTGTTTTAGCACAGGTCTCTTATGCAGAATAAACTGTACAGCAACATAAAATCATGCCTGTTCACCCTGCTCAAACTAGGTGAGAAAACACATTTCTTAGCCAATCAGGTAAGACAAATATTCTGTTTACCTCACTTCGGTCATCAAATGATACAAAGAAATCAGGTAAGACAAATATTCTGTTTACCTCACTTCAGTCATCAAATGATACAAAGATTAATTTATATTTTTTTTTCCAAGACTAATTTGCATCATGTTTTTTAAGCGGGTTTTTATTATAAAAAATAATATAAAAAAGACAGATTTATGCCCGCGTTTAACGGGCTCTCATTCGGCAAGTTCTTAATAAAGACTCTTTTGGTTATCAAAACCTACCTCAAAACCAAACAAAACCTACCAAAACCTTTGTGGCCTACCTCTTTGGCAAGCAAGTTGTGTGCGTAGCACCACACTTCACTGGTGACTCCGATTGGTTCAGCCGTCGCTGACCACCGAATGCGCCATGGCCAACAACGCTGTCGCGGTAAAACTCCCAGAGTTTTGGGAAGCACAGGCCGATGTGTGGTTCGTGCAGGCCGAAGCGCAATTCCAGCTTCGAGGCATAACGGCGGACGAGACCCGTTACTACCACGTGGTCGCCTCCCTCGGGCCCGGCACTGCCGCCCGAGTCGTGTCCATCCTGCGGCACCTGCCGGCCGACCACAAGTACGGGGCGATCAAACGTCTCCTCATCGTCACGTTCGGCCTCACTGAGATTGAACGGGCCGACCGCCTCCTGGACCTTCCCGAACTCGGCGACACACGACCATCCGTGCGGATGGATTATATGCTGTCGTTGCTGGGTGACCAAGCCCCGGATTTTTTATTCCGGGCGCTTTTCCTACGCCAGCTACCCGCACAGGTACGCCTCGCACTGGCCGGTTCCAAAATAAAGGAACCCCGCACCCTGGCCGCAGAGGCCGACAAGTTCTTCGCGGCTTGTGACACGCGGTCGGGTTACGGTGCGGCCGTCGTGGATCCCGAGGCTGATGCTGCTGCGTCCCTCGTGGCCGCTGCCGCGCTCCGCCCACCACCACCGCCGCCGAGAAAACCGCGGCCGCCGAAGCCCCCGCCGCCGCAAGCCTGGTGCTCTTACCACGCCAGGTTCGGCCACAAGGCTAGGAAGTGTTGCCCGCTGTGCTCGTTTGACAAGTTGGGAAACGACCTGGCCGGGGCTCGGTCGCGGCCCTGAGCGTCGACCATTCCGCCAGCCTCCTATTCATCACGGACACCTTGTCCGGGCGCCGTTTCTTCTGCGATACAGGAGCGCAGGTAAGCGTCATCCCAGCCTACACATCCGACAAGCGAACCGCGGGCCGGGGCCCCGCGTTGCTTGTCGCCAACGGTACACCCATCCGCATGTTCGGGAAGCGCTGCCTCTCCCTGCGGTTCGGCGGGCAACGCTTTCAATGGTTGTTCGTCACCGCCAGCGTGCCGATGGCATTGCTCGGTGCGGACTACCTATGTGCGAATGGGTTGTTGGTCGACGTAAAGCACAAACGGCTCATCCAGGCCGAAACCTTTAGCTTGCTCGCTTGTTCGCTGAGCAGCTCGTTGAGCGGCTCACTGAGCGGCTTGCTGGAGGGTTCCGTCCCGGCGAGTTTAGTTTGCACGCTTCCGGCAGCGGACGACTTTAACCGCCTCCTCGCTAGTTTCCCGACCCTCACGCGGCCCACCTTTTCAGCGGTGGCCGTTAAACATGGGGTGGAACATCACATCCCCATGGTTGGGCCGCCGGTCTATGCCCGGGCACGCCGACTCGAGCCCACGAAGCTCGCCGTGGCGAAAGCGGAGTTCGACACGCTGGAGCGGCTGGGGATCGTACGGCGCTCCGACAGCGCTTGGGCTTCCCCGCTGCACATCGTGCCGAAGCCCGGCGGGGGATGGCGGCCGTGCGGGGACTACCGCCGGCTCAACGATGCCACCACTCCCGACCGCTACCCGGTCCCGCACATTCAGGACTTTTCCGCCCGGTTGGCCAACACGACGGTGTTTTTGAAGGTGGACCTCATCCGGGGCTACCATCAGGTCCCCGTCCAACCGGTCGACGTCCCGAAGACGGCCGTCATCCACCCTTTCGGCCTCTTCGAATTTCTGAGGATGCCCTTCGGGTTGAAGAATGCGGCTCAGGCGTTCCAGCGGCTTATGGATAGCATCTTGCGCGACTTACCTTTCCTGTTCGTCTACCTGGACGACATCCTAGTCGCGAGCGCGTCCCGGGAAGACCACCTGCTCCACCACCGCACGCTGTTCGAACGCCTGGGCCAGCATGGCCTAATCATCAACCCTGCCAAGTGCCGTTTCGGTGTCACCACCATCGACCTCTTGGGGCACCGCATCACCGAGCACGGGGCCGTCCCGTTACCGGCCAAGGTGGAGGCGGTCAGGGATTTCCCACGGCCCCACACGGTCAAGGGGCTCCAAGAGTTCCTGGGCATGATGAACTTTTACCACCGCTTCGTGCCCCACGTCGCCCAGCTCCTCCGCCCCTTGCACGAGGCCCTCCGGGGCAAGCCGGGCAAAGGTGACATCGCATGGTCGGAGCCGATGGGCGTGGCGTTCGCGGGCGCAAAGCTGTCTCTGGCCGACGCCACCATGCTGGCGCACCCGGCGCCCGATGCACCGATCGCCCTCACCACCGACGCGTCGGATTACGCGGTGGGCGCAGTGCACGAGCAATGGGTGCGTGGTGCTTGGCAACCGCTGGCGTTTTTCAGCCGGCAGCTTCGCCCGCACGAACGCCGATACAGCACCTTCGACCGTGAGTTGCTCGGACTCCACCTGGCGGTCCAACACTTCTGCCATCTGCTGGAGGGCAGCGCCACCTCTCTGCCGTGTCCGAGTACACGACGGACATCCGTCACGTGGCGTGTAAGGACAACCCGGTGGCGGATTGCCTTTCCCGGTCCGTCGTGCACGCGGTCCACCTCGGGGTCGACTATGCCCGGATGGCGGAGGCCCAGACCGCCGACCCCGGCGTCCAGGCCTTGCGGACCGCCGTCACGGGCCTCCGCGTCACCGAGGTGCCGTTCGACATTGCGGGCACGGCCCTCCTATGCGACGTCTCCCTCGGCTGGCCTCGCCCCATCATGCCCGCTGGCTGGCAGCGCCCGGTGTTCGACGCCATCCACGGCCTGTCCCACCCTGGCGCGAGGGCATCCCAGAAACTCGTCGGGGCAAAGTTCGTCTGGCATGGCCTCCGGAAGGACGTCCGCGACTGGGCCAGGACGTGCCTCGCGTGCCAGCGCGCAAAGGTCCACCGCCACATTCAGGCACCATTGGCCCCGTTCACGGTGGCCGAGCGGCGGTTCGACCACGTGCACGTCGACTTGGTGGGACCTCTACCCCCCTCGCGAGGGTTCACCCACCTCCTCACCATGGTAGACCACACCACACGGTGGCCGGAGGCCATCCCATTGGCGGCGACGTCTGCGGCTGAGGTGGCGCAAGCCTTTATCGCCACTTGGGCTGCCCGGTTCGGTTCCCCCTCGGACATCTCGTCCGACCGCGGCCCCCAGTTCACCTCAGAGCTCTGGGCCGTGGTTGCGCAAGGGCTCGCGGTGAGACTACACCGCACCACGGCCTACCACCCCCAGGCCAATGGCCTGTGCGAGCGCTTTCATCGCTCCATGAAGGCCGCGCTCCGGGCCAGCCTCTGCGATGGCGGCTGGGTCGACAGACTCCCCTGGGTCCTGCTGGGCCTCAGGATGGTGCCCAAGGACGACCTGCGCGCGTCCTCGGCGGACCTGGTCTTCGGGCAACCACTGTGGGTACCGGGTGAATTTATCCCCGACTCCACGGCTCCTTGGTCGCAATTCCAACGGCCTTGGTCGGCTCCTTTGCCTTCATGGCACAACAGCGCTCCGCCCTTCAGGAGACTGCCCGGAGGTTCGCCCCAGTGCCAACGGCACACCACGGTTGCCCGCCTTCCCACGTCGCCCCGGAGCTTCGCACGGCAAAGTACGTGTTCATCCGGCACGACCCCTACCGGGCACCGCTACGGCCCCCGTACGACGGGCCCTTCCGCGTGTTGGAGACCGGGGACAAATTTTTCATGGTCGACATCGGCGGTGCCCCGGATCGCATTTCCGTGGACTGCCTCAAGCCGGCCCACCTCGATCCGGACCACCCCCGCCAGCGGCTCTGCCTCCGCGTCGAGGCCGCCCCCCGGCGGTCGGATCCCCGGCACCCCCGCCAGCAGCTCTTCCTCCGCGTCGAGGCCGCCCCCCGGCAGTCGAACCCCCGGCACCCCCCAGCCCCGCCGTCCCGCCACCCCCCAGACCGGCACCCATCGCCAGGGGGCGTTTTGGCCGGGTCATCCGGCTTCCCCGCAAACTCACCCTTCAGGTGCACGGGAATTCTGGGGGGGGCGCGTGTGGTGGACACAAGCAAGAGGACACTAATTCAACGCACCAGCAGGTGGCGCAAACGTCCAGGCGGAGAACTGGAAGGCATGCCCCGCCTATCGACCGATCGGCCACGCCCGGGGAATAGGCGTCGCCCCGGCACATATATGCGCGATGCGGGCTCCAAGCTCGAGCCCGCCCAGTGCTGCAGTTTGAGCTTTCTTCATAAAGACTCTTTTGGTTATCAAACGCGTTGTGGCCTACCTCTTTGGCAAGCAAGTTGTGTGCGTAGCACCACACTTCAACTTTCTCTGTCTCACTGAAACCTGGCAACAACTTCTGGACTACTTCTCACTCAACCTCACTACACCCAATGGATATTCTTACATCAAAAACCACGCTCGGAGGGCCAAGGTGGTGGAATTGCCGTAATTCACCGACAAGACATCAAGACCAGCCTCATCTCCATCTCATCTGCTCCATCATTTGAACACCTGGCTTTTAAACTCTCTGGTCACACACAGTCAGTCATGGCTGTCGTCTACCGCCCTCCCAAACCACACCCATCATTCCTGTCTGACTTCTCCTACTTTCTGACCCAGCTCTGTTCCCTCTCCCCCTCAATCCTCCTCCTCGGTGATTTCAATATCCACATGGACTCCACTGACTCCACAATAACCACTGATTTCACCGATTTACTCACCTGCTTTAACCTCACTCAACATATCAACTTTCCTACCCATAACCATGGGCACATTCTGGACCTTGTCTGCTCTACTGGATTAATTTTGCACCATCTCTCTGGCTCCGACCTCACCCTCTCTGACCACTTAGCCATCACTATGACCATCGACATCCCCACCCCGGCACCAAGGCATTATCGCACTATCAATTTCCGTAAGCTAAACGCTCTTTCACCTACCTCATTCTCATCCACCCTCTCTGAAAAAATGTCCACTTCTCCCTTCGTTAACCTCCACACCCCTTCTGACCTCACTGACTACTACAACCACACTCTCTCCTCCTGCCTTGACCAGCTTGCGCCTATGAAAGCCAAAACAGTTTCTTTCACCCATTCTGCTCCCTGGTTTACCCCTGAACTCCGCCTGATGAAAACTCGTGCTCGCCAACTTGAAAGCCTCCGAAATAAAACATGTCTCACAATTCACTCCCAAGCCTACAAGGACCACCTACAACACTACAAAGATGCCCTCTCCCGCGTCCGCTCCGCCTACTACTCTCAAATTATCCACTCTGGCTCCGGAAACCCAAAAGCACTCTTCTCTACAATAAACAAACTCCTCAGCCCCCTGAACACCACCACCCAGTCATTCACAGTAGACAACTTCATCTCCTTCCTTTCATTCTTCCAATGCAAAATTGACAACATCTACAACAGCTTCACCACCACCGCACCGGCTCCCCCTCAAACCACCTGCCCCCCCCCCCCCTTATCCTGCCAACCCCTGTCTCAATTCTCCCCTACTGACCTCTCTGAACTCCTCAGAAGAATGAAAACTGCCACCTGCACTCTTGACCCCATCCCCTCCAGGTTTGTCAAGGCCTCCCTTCCTGCTCTCTCTCCACTTATCACTGCAACAATAAGCTCCTCCCTGTCTACAGGCATCGTCCCACCATCCCTCAAAATTGCTGCTGTTACCCCCATTCTGAAAAAACCTGGACTCAACCCTGACACCCTAAATAACTTCAGACCCATCTCCAACCTACCCTTTCTGTCAAAAGTTTTGGAACGTGCTGTAGCCACTCAACTCAAACATCACCTCTCTGCCAATAACCTGTATGAAACATTCCAATCCAGATTCCGCTCCAACCACAGAACTGAAACTGCTCTCCTCAAAATCACCAACGACCTTCTCCTCTCCTCTGACGCTGGCAACCTCAACATTCTCATCCTCCTCGACCTCAGCGCCGCCTTTGACACCATCAATCACACCATCCTCCTCACCCGACTTGAAACCACCTTTAACATTACCGGCACTACCCTCTCTTGGATCAAATCATACCTCTCTGACAGACGCCAGTTCATCTCCCTCAATAACTGCAAATCCCCCACTGCTCCCCTCCCCCAAGGTGTCCCCCAAGGTTCAGTTATTGGCCCCCTCCTCTTCATCCTGTACCTGTCCCCCCTTGGTCACTTAATCTGCCGTCATGGTCTCCAATTCCACTGCTTCGCCGATGACATCCAGCTTTTCATCTCCACCAAATCCATCTCCACCGCCACCCACTCTATCCTGACAAACTGCATCACTGAAATAAAATCCTGGCTTCAAATCAACTTCCTCAAACTTAACTATGATAAATCTGAAATAATCATCATTGGCCCAAAAACGCTCACCAAATCCACCCATCGCCCTCAACATTGATTGTTTCCCAGTATCCACCTCCCCTCACATCCGGAATCTTGGCATCATCTTTGATCAAACCCACTCCTTCGACAAATACACTAAACAGATCACAAAGACAGCCTTCTTTCACCTGAAAAACATCGCCCGTCTCCGTCCATCCCTCTCCTCCATGGCTGCAGAAACCCTCATCCACGCCTTCATCACCTCCCGTCTGGACTACTGCAACAGCCTCCTCTATGGTTCACCCTCAAAAATCACCAATAAACTCCAATACATTCAGAACTCCGCTGCCCGTCTACTCACCCAATTCCCAGACCCGTGACCACATCACCCCCGTCCTTTACAAGCTTCACTGGCTCCCCATCCCCCAGAGAATCCAGTACAAAATCCACCTCTTGACCTACAAAGCCCTCCATAACCTGGCCCCATCCTACCTGACTGACCTCCTCTCCAGACACACTCCCACGCGCAACCTCCGCTCTGCTGGTACCAACCTCCTGACCCCCCCCCCCCCCCATCCGGACCAAATTCAGATCCTGGGGGGACAGGGCCTTCTCCATCGCTGCTCCCACCCTCTGGAACTCACTACCTCACACCATCAGAGACTCCTCCTCACTCACCACATTAAAAACATCACTCAAGACCCACCTGTTCAACACTGCATTCAACATTTAACCCACAGCATTTAACCCCTGACTATCTCTTCTCCGTCTCCTTCCCGTTGATTATTTACCTATTGATTTTTGTCTTTTTGCACTTGTTTTTTGTACTCTGTCAAAGCGTCTTTGGGCTTCTTGAAAAGCGCTATATAAAATAAATGTATTATTATTATTATTATTATTATTATTAATCAAGCGTTCGACCTGCCCATTCGCCTAGGGTCTGTACGGGGTGGTATAGCTAGAAGCGACATTATTCTGGAGCAAGAAGCTCCTCATTTCCTGGGACAGGAACACCACACCCCGATCTGTATGCACATAGGCCGGATACCCAAACATAGAAAACAGGTTCTGCAGGCACCGTATGACTGTGGAGGCCGTCATATCTGCGCACGTGAAAGCAAAAGGGAATCGCGAGTACTCATCAACGATAGTGAGCAGATAACGAGAGTTACTCGACACCGGCAGCGGCTCTTTGAAATCCATCGCCAATCTCTCCCACGGTCTAGTAGCCCTGACCAGCGTCCCCATGGGAGGGTTGTAAAAACGCGGTTTGAGTTCCGCACATACTAACCCACAGATTACACATGCCAAACATTTTCACATTTTCCTAACCTCACCAAAGAAGGGTGCTTTGTCATACACATGCCAGCCGAGCATGGCCCATATGCTTGGCACATTACACATTCCCGATTCATCAATCCCATGGCTCTCTTCCCAAAACGAGAGTCCACAATTCATAACGGAACATCTGTGGAAGATCATTCTCACCATCATGTTCCACAGATGCTCCAATGGTTGTCCGGTAGGCTATGTCCATCCCTGTCCATGCAGTTTGACCCGCGTCCATAGACCAGCACAGCATGGCAGGTCACCACATGCTGGCTGTCGCAGGGTCTCAGGGAGAGGGTGCCAGGCCGCATGCAAGGGTGGTCCCCACATCAGGCCCAAGTTGGCCGTCTGCGGTGCCACCACCAAAGCGCGACCCACAACACCTCCCCTGGGTGGTTCTCAATATACACCATCCCAGGCCTGTGAGGAACCACCTTGGACCCCCTGGAGGTCTTAACCCCCACCAGGGTCCGGTGACCCTGCCGGCCCGAGCCACACGCTCGGGCGGCACCCCGACGGACAAGGGACGCCACACTCCACCAGACAGACCGTGGGGCCCAGGTCGTACCACGACACCAATGGCTGGACCCTTCGTCCAAATCTCGCCAGCACAGCCCCCCAGCTGGCTGCCAAAACAAAATTTCGAAAGGGGCACCTTTTGCCCGAGGCCATCCCCAATGACCTCTCCTGGTCCACATTCCACAGCCCGGGAACCAAATCCCTTCATGTCTGCTCCACATCAAATTCCAATTTTAATTTAATTTTAAATTTCCTATTAAAAATTTGATTTCCCGTCCCAAACCACAGCTGCAGGTAACAACTCCTCCAGGTTGTTCTGCCCCTACCTGCAGCTGGTCCAAAATCCCTACAGGGACCAAATCTCCCGAGGCTCCATCTCCCGATCCATCTCCGTCCGAATCCAGCTCGGAACCAAAACACTCCCCCAATTAGTTGTTCAATTTCGGAGCCTCTTGTACCCAATTTGTGTTTGTGGTGAGAGTCCCCTCGGTCACGTCAACCGCCTCCTCGGACGGACTCACCTTCTCCCCCAAACTCCTTTGGGCCTGATCACCATCCTCCCCGATGGTACTGTCACAGGTCTCCAGCCACTGGATCAAATCATGTACGTCATCCCCCGTCAATTCTGGCTCTGACAGGTCATCCCCAATAAATACCCCGTCCGGTTCCATTACTCGGACCCCCAATACCTCTACCCCCTGTTGCACTGCACAACCGCCCTTGTGCTGCACCACTCCAAATTCATCCCCCTGTTGACGTGTTGGGGCATCCACCCGGCCCCGATAAACCTCCAGGCCACCATGTGGGAAACATTCCGCCTTAAAATTTCCACATTCCACATTCACCTGTCGGCACTCCCCATTCACCTCCAAACATGCAGTCTCCTCCCGCTTTAATTCAATTTCAATTGCAATTCCCTGTGCCCCATGCACATCTGCATGGGTTGTACTCTCCTCCATTGTCGCAGTTGACTCCCCCCATTTTACTTCCGATTCTGCCACCCCAGGCTTCTCCTGGGCCCCATCGGCACCATTCGTTCGTCCTTCCCTCAATTTACTCGTACATTTATCAATTTTAATTCCCATTCGCTCACTGCGCTCACTCTGAGCATCCATTTTGCTATTTAATCGCTCACTCTGAGCATCCATTTTGCTATTTAATCGCTCACTCTGAGCATCCATTTTGCTATTTAATCGCTCACTCTGAGCATCCATTTTGCTATTTAATCGCTCATTCTGAGCATCCATTCTGTTTTCCAATCGCTCACTGTTATCGTTTATTCCCTTCATTATTTTTTCATACATGGCTTGGAAATCCAGCAGGGCCGTCTCGATAGCGGGTGCAGCTCCATCACTTTGCTCCACCCCAACAACTACCTCCGGCTCACTTCTGAGGCTCCCCGCACTTTCCACCCTTTCCTCCATATTGTGTACCTCTTCCATCCGTAAAGAAGAGGTAGCTTCCCCACGCGTATTTTACAACAGGAATAAAATTTTAATTTAACGACACTCCATTCGCGTCTCGCAAGCCCAATCGACTACACAAATTTATCGCATTCCGACTACGAAAATTTTGCGTCCAAATTCTCCACACTCCTTGACGCCAAACTTATAACAGGGTTCAAATCCCACTCCTTGACAATCGTTGTCGCGCAAATCCCTCAGTTAACACCAGGGCTCGCTGATGACCAAACGGACTTTAACTCCGAGGCGATGATCAAATCGGATTCGGCTATAAAAGCACGGGAGGAAGAATGAAGGGGGAGAAGCGGCAAGCGCGTACCTGTAACGATCCGACTGCAGCACCGATCCTGGAGGAAATGAACTCAAATGAACAGAGGATTTGGAATAGACAATAAAATAACACAAGGGTTTATTTACAATAAATAGTGGGACAGGAAAACGCGGCGATAAATAAATGTCCTAATCGGGACGTCCCCACACCTCACTTCAGAAACGAGACAAAGGAATTAATGAAATAAAGAAATCGCTGTGTGGTGTTCTGTGGTGCGAGCATATCTGTCTGCAGGGGTGTGTCCGTCGTCCAAAGCGGCTCCGTCCGCCTCGCCCACACCCTGCTTGGCCCCGAGCGACCCGCTCGGCGGCCTCGTCTGCTCAGCGGCACGCCTCGCTCCAAGCTCCTCGTCGGTCGCACACGAGGTCCGTTCGCTCACCGCACCGAGCCTCACTCCCAGCACCAAAAGCACCGCAAAGGACCGAGCACCGCTCCAAGCACCACCACGTCGAAACAGGAAAGAGAAGCCAAGAGTCCAGCACAGAGCAGCGCCAAGCACGAAGGGTCGATCGCAGAGAGAGAGGCACAATGTCGTCGAGCGAGTCCTTTTGTCATCTGATCTGGCGTGTGACGTCAATTCTTTCTCTGCTCCAACCAGAGCCTCGTATCTTCTCGGTCTCTCGAACCTTCTCTCGCCTTCCCACGTCACCGGCGCTCTTCCCTCCAACGAACAACGTCCTTCGAAGTCATGGTTTGGCGCCTTCCGTGCTGATTGGCTGAAGGTTCGCACCTTCAGCACCAACCAATCACACGTTCCCTGGGCGTGGTTATAGCTTGTCTTACTCAATGTTCATCGCCCATGGTGGCGTATTGCGCAGCCGCTGCCTGCTTGTCTTCGAAAGTCGTTGTGGTAAGGGAGGGGAATTATGTAATGTGTGCACTAAGGACCTATCTAAGTGTCTATATGAGAATGCGTTGCCATGAGGGACACAGGTATGATCACCAGGTCTAACACACAGGGGTGTTATCTTAGTCCCTACAACTATTTAACACACGAACATCCTTGTATTAAAGCGCGGCGTTACGCGCGCTGCTTGCGAGCAAGGAGGAAGCGGACAAGCGGTAACTTATAAGCGTCTTTATTTCAGGAGCTCACTGTAACACTCGCGCGCTCCGGGCTGCGCGCCCGGTGTATATCATGAGGCCACGCCTACCCCTCGGGCGTGGCCACCGCCCACTTCGTGCGCGGAATGATGTCACCACGCCAGTGGGCTTTTGTGTCCGCCACACGCGCCCCCCCCCCCAGAATTCCCGCGCACCTGGAGGGCCAGTTTGCGTGGCAGACGAATGACCCGGCCGAAGCGCCCCCTGGCGATCGGCGGCGTCCGGGGTGCAGGGATGCCAGGTGGGATGCCCCTGGCTGCCCCTGGGATGGGTGCAGGACCGGGGGGCGGCGGGGCTGGGCGGTGCCGGGGGTCCGCCCGCAGGGGGGCGGCCCCGACGTGGGGGTCGGGCCACTGGCGGTGGATGGTCCACGTCGAGGTGGGCCGGCTTGAGGCGGTCCACCGAAACGCGGTCAGGAGTACCGCCGATGTCCAGGGTGAAGTGCTTCGCCCCGGTCTCCAGCACGCGGAAAGGCCCGTCGTACGGGGGCCGCAGTGGTGTCCGGTGGGCATCGTGGCGGACGAAGACGTACTCCGCCGTGCGAAGCTCCGGGGCGACGTGCGTCGGTGGGTGCCCGTGGCATGCCGTTGGTACCGGGGCGAACCTCTGGGCAGTCTCTTGCAGAGCGGAGCGCTGCTGTGCCGTTGGTGCTGTGCTGGGCGGTCTCCGACCATGGTGCCGTGGAGTCGGGGAGGAACTCGCCCGGCACCCGCAGCGGTTGCCCGAAGACCAACTCCGCCGCGGATGCGCGCAGGTCCTCCTTGGGCGCCGTCCGGAGGCCCAGCAGGACCCAGGGGAGCCTGTCGACCCAGCCGCCGTCGCGGAGGGTGGCCCGGAGCGCGGCCTTCAATGAGCGGTGAAATCGCTCACACAGGCCGTTAGCCTGGGGGTGGTAGGCCGTGGTTCGGTGCAGCCGGACCCCGAACCCTGCGCGACCGCCCCCCAGAGCTCCGAGGTGAACTGGGGGCCGCGGTCGGACGGGATGTCTGAGGGGGCGCCGAACCGGGCGACCCAGGTGGCGATGAAAGCCTGCGCGACATCGGCCGCCGTTGTCGACGCCAAGGGCACGGCCTCCGGCCACCGGGTGGTGTGGTCCACCATGGTGAGGATGTAGGTGAAACCCCGCGAGGGGGGCAGAGGTCCCACCAGGTCAACGTGGACGTGGTCAAACCGGCGTTCTGGCACCGTGAACGGGGCCAACGGGGCCTGGGTGTGCCGGTGCACCTTGGCGCGCTGGCACGCGAGGCACGTCCTGGCCCAGCCGCGGGCGGCCTTCCGGAGGCCATGCCAGACGAACTTGTCGGCTATCAGCCTTTGGGAGGCCCTCGCGCCCGGGTGGGACAGGCCGTGGATGGCGTCAAACACCTGGCGCTGCCAGCCCGCGGGCACGATGGGGCGAGGACGCCCGAGGGAGACGTCGCACAAGAGGGCCGCGCCCGCGCCGTCGAACGGCACCTCGGTGACGCGGAGGCCCGTGACGGCGGTCCGCAAGGCCTGGACGTCGGGGTCAGCGGCCTGGTCCGCTGCCATCCGGGCATAGTCGATGCCGAGGTGGACTGCGTGGGCGACGGCCCGGGAAAGGCAATCCGCCACCGGGTTGTCCTTCCCCGCGACGTGCTGGATGTCCGTCGTGTACTCGGACACGGCCGAGAGGTGACGCTGCTGCCGGGCCGACCACGGCTCGGTGACCTTGCCCATCGCGAAGATCAGCGGCTTGTGGTCGACGAAGGCAGTGAACGCACGGCCCTCGAGCAGATGGCAGAAGTGCCTGACCGCCAAGTGAAGCCCGAGCAACTCGCGGTCGAAGGTACTGTAACGGCGTTCGGGCGGGCGAAGCTGCCGGCTAAAGAACGC
Organism: Myxine glutinosa; assembly: GCF_964187855.1. Classification (NCBI taxonomy): domain Eukaryota; kingdom Metazoa; phylum Chordata; class Myxini; order Myxiniformes; family Myxinidae; genus Myxine; species Myxine glutinosa. Next base: position 55,563,468 of record NC_136272.1, read on the forward strand.
CAGCGGTTGCCAAGCTCCACGCACCCATTGCTCGTGCACCGCGCCCACCGTGTAGTCCGAGGCATCGGTGGTGAGGGCGATCGGTGCATCGGGCGCCGGGTGCGCGAGCATGGTGGCGTTAGCCAAGGCGAGCTTCGCGCCCGTGAACGCCGTGTCCATCTGCTCGGTCCAGGTAACGTCGCCTTTGCCCGGCTTACCTCGGAGAGCTTCGTGCAGGGGGCGCAGGAGCTGGGCGATACGGGGCAGGAACCGATGGTAAAAGTTCACCATGCCCAGGAACTCCTGCAGCCCTCTGATCGTGCGGGGGCGCGGAAACCCCTTCACCGCCTCCACCTTGGCCGGCAGGGGGACGGCTCCGTGCCTGGTGACACGGTGCCCCAGAAAATCGATTATGGCGGCGCCGAACCGGCACTTTGCGGGGTTCACAATCAGGCCATGCTGGCCCAGGCGTTCGAAGAGCGTGCGGAGGTGGCGTAGGTGCTCTTCACGGGACGCGCTGGCGACGAGGATATCGTCCAGGTAGACGTAGACAAAATCCAAGTCGCGCAGGACGCTGTCCATCAGTCGCTGGAACGCCTGAGCCGCATTCTTCAGACCGAAGGGCATGCGCAGGAACTCGAAGAGTCCGAATGGCGTGATGACCGCCGTCTTCGGGACGTCCTCCGGCCTGACGGGGACCTGATGGTAGCCGCGTATGAGGTCCACCTTCGAGAAGAAGGACATGCCCGCCAAACGGGCGGAAAAGTCCTGAATGTGGGGGACGGGGTAGCGGTCGGGAGTCGTGGCGTCATTGAGACGGCGATAGTCCCCGCACGGCCGCCATCCCCCGCCGGGCTTTGGCACGATGTGCAGCGGCGACGCCCAAGTGCTCTCTGAGCGCCGAACGATGCCGAGTCGCTCCAGGGTAGCGAACCCCGCTTTTGCCACCGCCAGCTTCGTCGGCTCGAGGCGGCGTGCCTGGGCGTAGACCGGTGGCCCGACGGTGGGGATGTGATGGGCCACCCCGTGCTTGACGGCCCCCGCCGAGAAGGTGGGCCGCGTGAGGGCCGGGAAGCCGGCGAGGAGGCGGGTGAATGTGTCCGCTGCCGGAAGCGTACAGACCAACGTGGCCGGAACCGAACCGTTCAGCAAGCCGCTTGGCAAGCCGCTCGTTGAGCTGCTCGCCGAGCTGGGCAACGCACAAGCGAGCGAGCTGAACGTCTCGGCCTGGACAAGACGTCTGCGCTTGACGTCGACCAGGAGCCCATTAGCGCACAGGAAGTCCGCGCCAAGCAGTGCCATGGGCACGTCGGCGTGACGAACGTCCATCGGAAAACCTGCCCTCCGAACCGCAGAGAGAGGCAGCGTTTTCCGTGCGTACGGATGGGCGTCCCGTTTGCGGCAAGCAGCGCGGGGCCCCCACCCGCGGCGTGCTTGTCTGACGTGCCGGCGGGAATGACAGGCACCTGCGCTCCCGTGTCGCACAGGTAACGGCGCCCGGAGAAGGTGTCCTTTATAAACAGCAGGCTGCTCGAACGGCCGGCGCTCATCGCCACTATTGAGCGCCGGCCCGCGCGTTTCCCGACCTGTTGAAGGAGCATGGTGGATGACACTGCCGAGCTTCGTGGCCGAACTTGGCGTGGAACCAGCACCAGGTGGTGGAGCTGGAGGAGCGCGGCTGGCTCCGCCAGGCCGGTGGAGTTGGCGGGTTTCCCCGCGGTGGCGGTTTTCGCTGCGGCGGTGGGCGGGGCGTGGCGGCGGTCACGAGGTGCGTATCAGCATGCTGCGTATGCTGTATAAGCTGATGCTGTGGATCAGCAGCATCAGCAGCATTAGCAGCATCAGCCACGAGGGCCGTGACGGCCACGCCGACTCTCGCCCGCATGTCCGAAGCGGCGAAGTACTTGTCCGCCTCGGCCGCCAATGCTCGGGGTTCCGTTAGCCCGGTCCCGGCCAACGCGAGGCGAACCTGCGCTGGAAGTTGGTGACGGAAAAGCACCCGGAATAGAGAACCGGGGGCTTCGTCGCCCAACAGTGACAGCATATGGTCCAGTCGGACCAGTCGGCGCGTGTCACCGAGCTCGGGGAGATCCAGGAGGCGGTCGGCCCGTGCGTCGTCCGTGAGGCCGAACGTGGCTAGGAGTAGCCGCTTGAGTGCCTCTTACTTGTGGCCGTCCGGTGGGTGGCGAAGGACGGACACAACTCGAGCGGCCGTGCCGGGCCCGAGGGAGGCGACGACGTGGCAATAGCGCGTGTCATCGCCGGTGAGGCGCCGAAGCTGAAATTGGGCTTCGGCCTGGACGAACCAGACTTCGGCCTGAGCCTCCCAAAATTCGGGAAGTTTGATGAAGTTGGCCATGGCAATGGCGTCGCGTGTGGAAGGATCGCTCCGGCAGATCCCACGTCGAGGGGGTCACCAGTAAAGCACGGCGTTACGCACGCTGCTTGCGAGCAAGGAGGAAGCGGACAAGCGGTAACTTATAAGCGTCTTTATTTCAGGAGCTCACTGTAACACTCGCGCGCTCCGGGCTGCGCGCCCGGTGTATATCATGAGGCCACGCCTACCCCTCAGGCATGGCCACCGCCCACTTGGTGCGCGGAATGATGTCACCACGCCAGTGGGCTTTTGTGTCCGCCACAGTATGCTCACAGATATACAGCACTGATCTCTCCAACCACTGGATGGCGCATTGGCTGATCGATCTGACGCCAAACGTACGAACCGGCCGCCATCTTAACCACTCGCCTTGCTTGTCCAAGAAAGCTCGCGTTAACACTCCTGCCAATACATATATAATTTTGATTCGTTATTACTATAAATGGATTCAAGATGCCTTCATGTGCTGCGGTCAACTGTACAAATAGGAAGTTCAAGGGTTCCAATCCAACATTTCATCTGTAAGTATAATAAAGTTACTGTAAATGAGACTGTTTAGAGTTATGGATGAACGAGTTAGATGTTTGTACAGACCCATGTGTAGATTCCTTTGTTAGTTGCTGTGTAAAAAGTTCTATATTTTAGATTTACATTACAATCTAACTTTTAGTTAGGCTACTTTAAAACAAATAGCTTGCAAAACCACAGATTTGTTTGGAGCTAAGTATGAATTATTACTTAAATGTAAGTGAAGAATAAAAATCTGTTAAAAAAAATGCACAAAATTACGGTGTAAAAGTGTAATCAGATCTAGATCTGATTACAGTTTTACACAAATGACAATGTGACTAGATCTAGAGTCGAACTGTTCTTCTGTGCGGTACGGTCAGCCAATGGGACAAATAACAACCCAACAGCTAGACAATTCCAATCCACCTACAAGAGGCTGCTGGTTCGTCATGAAATCAAGGGGATGGGAGGTAATTGCATCGCGGAAGACAAGACACCGATCCTTCATGTGTCCAGTGTACTCGTCAGCCATGACAGAGAAGGCCGCATCACCGATGAGAGCGACATGTTTCTTATCAGGAAATACGACTTGGAAGATCGGCAGCCATGTAATGAAGACCATGATTACATTGATGCACCGAACATCCCTCCCTCGTCTCCAGTGCTACATGATGCTACAGGATACATAGCAGGCTACGTTGTACGTATGGTAAAGAGACGCACACCTTGCCTTGAATATCAACAGGTTCTGACTTCAAATGGGATGGATGCTGGTGGACGCCTCTTGAAGAGAAAGAATCGGGGTGGCCTTATCAAATGTTCTGATGATGTGGTGAAGGTGTGCAAATCTTCTGATGATGTGGTGAAGGTGTGCAAATCTTCTGATGATGTGGTGAAGGTGTGCAAATCTTCTGATGATGTGGTGAAGGTGTGCAAATCTTCTGATGATGTGGTGAAGGTGTGCAAATCTTCTGATGATGTGGTGAAGGTGTGCAAATCTTCTGATGATGTGGCGAAGGTGTGCAAATCTTCTGATGATGTGGCGAAGGTGTGCAAATCTACTGATGATGTGGCGAAGGTGTGCAAATCTTCTGATGTGGCGAAGGTGTGCAAATCTTCTGATGTGGTGAAGGTGTGCAAATCTTCTGATGATGTGGCGAAGGTGTGCAAATCTTCTGATGATGTGGCGAAGGTGTGCAAATCTTCTGATGATGTGGTGAAGGTGTGCAAATCTACTGAGCGATGCCTCCAGAGACTGCTCCGCACAACAGACGGTGCTCTACCTCGGTCCGAAGGGATTGCATCTGCCCTATCAACGGCTGTTCTGCATGATGTCGGATCTCAATGTTTGTTTGCACAGCTGAACGATCACATGTTCGACTGTCCGCCAGACCACGATCACGTTTTTGTGCTTATCGAGTGCATTGCAGCATGTTACATCAAGATCCGGATGCATCACCTTGCCAAGTGCTTCACTGAGAAGATAACAGGACCCAAACTACGCAAATAATTGTCAAAGCTCATCTTATTGAGGCATGAGTAGTTCGAACTATTAGCAGCTTTCATGAACAAGGAAACTACCCGCATCCTGTTACCATGGATGGACGTACAGGATAACTTTTTAGATATTTTATCTAAATCGCTACATCTATTGACTTTGTCAAGGTAAACCAAAAGCTTGCAAGTCAAAGACCCACAGCAAATGTAGGCATATTAAATGGAACCTGAGTCCCCCTGTTGCAAGTCGCTGTAATGAGAATAGCCTCCGTTGATAGCTCATTGTACCAGTACAATTGTACTCCTTTAAATACCAACGTTGCCAAAGGACGATCAATTACATATTGCCTTTCATTGCCATAACAGTACTTTTTGCCTTACATATTGCCTTTCATTGCCACAACTGTACTTTTTGCCTTACATATTGCCTTGCATTACCACAACTGTACTTTTTGCCTTACATATTGCCTTGCATTGCCATAACAGTACTTTTTGCCTTACATATTGCCTTGCATTGCCACAACTGTACTTTTTGCCTTACATATTGCCTTGCATTGCCATAACAGTACTTTTTGCCTTACATATTGCCTTTCATTGCCATAACAGTACTTTTTGCCTTACATATTGCCTTTCATTGCCACAACTGTACTTTTTGCCTTACATATTGCCTTGCATTACCACAACTGTACTTTTTGCCTTACATATTGCCTTGCATTGCCATAACAGTACTTTTTGCCTTACATATTGCCTTGCATTGCCACAACTGTACTTTTTGCCTTACATATTGCCTTGCATTGCCACAACTGTACTTTTTGCCTTACATATTGCCTTGCATTGCCATAACAGTACTTTTTTTTTTTTTTTTTTTTTTTTTTTTTTGTATACAATATCGAGGCTCGTGAAAGAGCGAACATTAATCACACAGAAAGACAAACCGACACATAAAACATATAACATAGGGAGCGGTAGACAAGATGGGGAGAGAGGGGGAAGGACACAAACACAACATTTGAGAGCAGGGACCGAGAGACATGGAGACATCGAGAGATCTGAGAGAGGGCGAGGGCTTTGGGGGGGGGGGGGGCATGGGAAGGGGGGTGGGAGAGGTATAAAACATATGGACACTGCCAGGACTTCCAGGAAAGAAGTTGGAATTTCAAACAAGGTGGATCTGGGGTGAATTAGTGGGGGTAGAAAAGATCAAGGTTTTGGATGGGGGAAGATAAGAGATGGTGGTGAACAGCTGTTTTAAAGACCTGGAGGGAGGAGTGGGATTGAAGGGAGTGAGGGAGTTTGTTCCAGAGGCGGGAGAAAAGAGGAATGAAAGAGTGAAGGTGAGCGGAGAGCCGAGATTTCGGCAGTTTAACCATCAGAGGGTTGCTGGCAGATCTTGTGCGACCTGTAGGAATATTTGGGGGACAGAGCACAGAGAGAGCTGGGGGTGCAAGGCCGGAGAGGAGTCGGTAGAAGACAGAAAGACCACCTACCTGCCTGCGGTGAGTGAGTGAAAGGCCCTCAGAGATAGCTTCATCGCGGGAGATTCCAATAATTCTGAAATTATTGCCTTACTTATTGCCTTGCATTGCCATAACAGTACTTTTTGCCTTACATATTGCCTTTCATTGTCATAACAGTACTTTTTGCCTTACATATTGCCTTGCATTGCCACAACTGTACTTTTTGCCTTACATATTGCCTTGCATTGCCACAACTGTACTTTTTGCCTTACATATTGCCTTGCATTGCCATAACAGTACTTTTTGCCTTACATATTGCCTTGCATTGCCACAAATGTACTTTTTGCCTTACATATTGCCTTGCATTGCCACAACTGTACTTTTTGCCTTACATATTGCCTTGCATTGCCATAACAGTACTTTTTTTCCTTACATATTGCCTTGCAGTGCCATAACAATACTTTTTGCCTTACATATTTCCTTGCATTGTCATAACAGTACTTTTTGCCTTACATATTGCCTTGCATTGCCACAACTGTACTTTTTGCCTTACATATTGCCTTGCATTGCCATAACAGTACTTTTTGCCTTTCATATTGCCTTGCATTGCCACAACTGTACTTTTTGCCTTACATATTGCCTTGCATTGCCACAACTGTACTTTTTGCCTTACATATTGCCTTGCATTGCCATAACAGTACTTTTTGCCTTACATATTGCCTTGCATTGCCACAACTGTACTTTTTGCCTTCATATTGCCTTGCATTGCCACAACTGTACTTTCTGCCTTACATATTGCCTTGCATTGCCATAACAGTACTTTTTGCCTTACTTATTGCCTTGCATTGCCATAACAGTACTTTTTGCCTTACATATTGCATTTCATTGTCATAACAGTACTTTTTGCCTTACATATTGCCTTGCATTGCCATAACAGTACTTTTTGCCTTACATATTGCCTTGCATTGCCATAACAGTACTTTTTGCCTTACATATTGCCTTGCATTGCCATAACAGTACTTTTTGCCTTACATATTGCCTTGCATTGCCATAACAGTACGTTTTGCCTTACATATTGCCTTGCATTGCCATAACAGTACGTTTTGCCTTGCATATTGCCTTGCATTGCCATAACAGTACTTTTTGCCTTACATATTGCCTTGCATTGCCACAACTGTACTTTTTGCCTTCATATTGCCTTGCATTGCCACAACTGTACTTTTTGCCTTACATATTGCCTTGCATTGCCATAACAGTACTTTTTGCCTTACTTATTGCCTTGCATTGCCATAACAGTACTTTTTGCCTGACATATTGCATTTCATTGTCATAACAGTACTTTTTGCCTTACATATTGCCTTGCATTGCCATAACAGTACTTTTTGCCTTACATATTGCCTTGCATTGCCATAACAGTACTTTTTGCCTTACATATTGCCTTGCATTGCCATAACAGTACTTTTTGCCTTACATATTGCCTTGCATTGCCATAACAGTACGTTTTGCCTTACATATTGCCTTGCATTGCCATAACAGTACGTTTTGCCTTACATATTGCCTTGCATTGCCATAACAGTACTTTTTGCCTTACATATTGCCTTGCATTGCCATAACAGTACTTTTTGCCTTACATATTGCCTTGCATTGTCATAACAGTACTTTTTGCCTTACATATTGCCTTGCATTGCCATAGCAGTACCTTTTGCCTTACATATTGCCTTGCATTGCCATAACAGTACTTTTTGCCTTACATATTGCCTTGCATTGCCATAACAGTACTGTTTGCCTTACATATTGCCTTGCATTGCCATAACAGTACTTTTTGCCTTACATATTTCCTTGCATTGCCATAACAGTACTTTTTGCCTTACATATTGCCTTGCATTGCCATAACAGTACTTTTTGCCTTACATATTGCCTTCCATTGCCATAACAGTACTTTTTGCCTTACATATTGCCTTGCATTGCCATAACAGTACTTTTTGCCTTACATATTGCCTTGCATTGCCACAACTGTACTTTTTGCCTTACATATTGCCTTGCATTGCCACAACAGTACTTTTTGCCTTACAATATTGCCTTGCATTGCCATACCAGTAGTTTTTACCTTACATATTGCCTTGCATTGCCATAACAGTACTTTTTGCCTTACATATTGCCTTGCATTGTCATAACAGTACTTTTTGCCTGACATATTGCCTTGCATTGCCATAACAGTACTTTTTGCCTTACATATTGCCTTGCATTGCCATAACAGTACTTTTTGCCTTACATATTGCCTTGCATTGCCAAAACAGTACTTTTTGCCTTACATATTGCCTTGCATTGCCATAACAGTACTTTTTGCCTTACATATTGCCTTGCGTTGCCACAACTGTACTTTTTGCCTTACATATTGCCGTGCATTGCCACAACTGTACTTTTTGCCTTACATATTGCCTTGCATTGCCATAACAGTACTTTTTGCCTTACATATTGCCTTGCATTGCCATAACAGTACTTTTTGCCTTACATATTGCCTTTCATTGTCATAACAGTACTTTTTGCCTTACATATTGCCTTGCATTGCCATAACAGTACTTTTTGCCTTACATATTGCCTTGCATTGCCATAACAGTACTTTTTGCCTTACATATTGCCTTGCGTTGCCACAACTGTACTTTTTGCCTTACATATTGCCGTGCATTGCCACAACTGTACTTTTTGCCTTACATATTGCCTTGCATTGCCATAACAGTACTTTTTGCCTTACATATTGCCTTGCATTGCCATAACAGTACTTTTTGCCTTACATATTGCCTTGCATTGCCATAACAGTACTTTTTGCCTTACATATTGCCTTTCATTGTCATAACAGTACTTTTTGCCTTACATATTGCCGTGCATTGACACGACTGTACTTTTTGCCTTACATATTGCCTTGCATTGCCACAACTGTACTTTTTGCCTTACATATTGCCTTGCATTGCCACAACAGTACTTTTTGCCTTACATATTGCCTTGCATTGCCATAACAGTAGTTTTTGCCTTACATATTGCCTTGCATTGCCATAACAGTACTTTTTGCCTTACATATTGCCTTGCATTGCCATAACAGTACTTTTTGCCTTACATATTGCCTTTCATTGTCATAACAGTACTTTTTGCCTTACATATTGCCTTGCATTGCCATAACAGTACTTTTTGCCTTACATATTGCCTTTCATTGCCATAACAGTACTTTTTGCCTTACATATTGCCTTGCATTGCCATAACAGTACTTGTTGCCATACATATTGCCTTGCATTGCCATAACAGTACTTTTTGCCTTACATATTGCCTTGCGTTGCCACAACTGTACTTTTTGCCTTACATATTGCCGTGCATTGCCACAACTGTACTTTTTGCCTTACATATTGCCTTGCATTGCCACAACTGTACTTTTTGCCTTACATATTGCCTTGCATTGCCACAACAGTACTTTTTGCCTTACAATATTGCCTTGCATTGCCATACCAGTAGTTTTTACCTTACATATTGCCTTGCATTGCCATAACAGTACTTTTTGCCTTACATATTGCCTTGCATTGTCATAACAGTACTTTTTGCCTGACATATTGCCTTGCATTGCCATAACAGTACTTTTTGCCTTACATATTGCCTTGCATTGCCATAACAGTACTTTTTGCCTTACATATTGCCTTGCATTGCCAAAACAGTACTTTTTGCCTTACATATTGCCTTGCATTGCCATAACAGTACTTTTTGCCTTACATATTGCCTTGCGTTGCCACAACTGTACTTTTTGCCTTACATATTGCCGTGCATTGCCACAACTGTACTTTTTGCCTTACATATTGCCTTGCATTGCCATAACAGTACTTTTTGCCTTACATATTGCCTTGCATTGCCATAACAGTACTTTTTGCCTTACATATTGCCTTGCATTGCCATAACAGTACTTTTTGCCTTACATATTGCCTTTCATTGTCATAACAGTACTTTTTGCCTTACATATTGCCTTGCATTGCCATAACAGTACTTTTTGCCTTACATATTGCCTTGCATTGCCATAACAGTACTTTTTGCCTTACATATTGCCTTGCGTTGCCACAACTGTACTTTTTGCCTTACATATTGCCGTGCATTGCCACAACTGTACTTTTTGCCTTACATATTGCCTTGCATTGCCATAACAGTACTTTTTGCCTTACATATTGCCTTGCATTGCCATAACAGTACTTTTTGCCTTACATATTGCCTTGCATTGCCATAACAGTACTTTTTGCCTTACATATTGCCTTTCATTGTCATAACAGTACTTTTTGCCTTACATATTGCCGTGCATTGACACGACTGTACTTTTTGCCTTACATATTGCCTTGCATTGCCACAACTGTACTTTTTGCCTTACATATTGCCTTGCATTGCCACAACAGTACTTTTTGCCTTACATATTGCCTTGCATTGCCATAACAGTAGTTTTTGCCTTACATATTGCCTTGCATTGCCATAACAGTACTTTTTGCCTTACATATTGCCTTGCATTGCCATAACAGTACTTTTTGCCTTACATATTGCCTTTCATTGTCATAACAGTACTTTTTGCCTTACATATTGCCTTGCATTGCCATAACAGTACTTTTTGCCTTACATATTGCCTTTCATTGCCATAACAGTACTTTTTGCCTTACATATTGCCTTGCATTGCCATAACAGTACTTGTTGCCATACATATTGCCTTGCATTGCCATAACAGTACTTTTTGCCTTACATATTGCCTTGCGTTGCCACAACTGTACTTTTTGCCTTACATATTGCCGTGCATTGCCACAACTGTACTTTTTGCCTTACATATTGCCTTGCATTGCCATAACAGTACTTTTTGCCTTACCTATTGCCTTGCATTGCCATAACAGTACTTTTTGCCTTACATATTGCCTTTCATTGTCATAACAGTACTTTTTGCCTTACATATTGCCTTGCATTGCCATAACAGTACTTTTTGCCTTACATATTGCCTTGCATTGTCATAACAGTACTTTTTGCCTTACATATTGCCTTGCATTGCCATAACAGTACTTTTTGCCTTACATATTGCCTTGCATTGCCATAACAGTACGTTTTGCCTTACATATTGCCTTGCATTGCCATAACAGTACTTTTTGCCTTACATATTGCCTTGCATTGCCATAACAGTACTTTTTGCCTTACATATTGCCTTGCATTGCCATAACAGTACTTTTTGCCTTACATATTGCCTTGCATTGCCACAACTGTACTTTTTGCCTTACATATTGCCTTGCATTGCCACAACAGTACTTTTTGCCTTACATATTGCCTTGCATTGCCATACCAGTAGTTTTTGCCTTACATATTGCCTTGCATTGCCATAACAGTAGTTTTTGCCTTACATATTGCCTTGCATTGCCATAACAGTACTTTTTGCCTTACATATTGCCTTGCATTGTCATACCAGTACTTTTTGCCTGAGATATTGCCTTGCATTGCCATAACAGTACTTTTTGCCTTACATATTGCCTTGCATTGCCATAACAGTACGTTTTGCCTTACATATTGCCTTGCATTGCCATAACAGTACTTTTTGCCTTACATATTGCCTTGCATTGCCATAACAGTACTTTTTGCCTTACATATTGCCTTGCATTGCCATAACAGTACTTTTTGCCTTACATATTGCCTTGCGTTGCCACAACTGTACTTTTTGCCTTACATATTGCCGTGCATTGCCACAACTGTACTTTTTGCCTTACATATTGCCTTGCATTGCCATAACAGTACTTTTTGCCTTACATTGCCATAACTACTTTTTGCCTTACATATTGCCTTTCATTGTCATAACAGTACTTGTTGCCTTACATATTGCCTAGCATTGCCATAACAGTACTTTTTGCCTTACATATTGCCTTGCATTGCCATAACAGTACTTTTTGCCTTACATATTGCCTTGCGTTGCCACAACTGTACTTTTTGCCTTACATATTGCCGTGCATTGCCACAACTGTACTTTTTGCCTTACATATTGCCTTGCATTGCCATAACAGTACTTTTTGCCTTACATATTGCCTTGCATTGCCATAACTACTTTTTGCCTTACATATTGCCTTTCATTGTCATAACAGTACTTTTTGCCTTACATATTGCCTTGCATTGCCATAACAGTACTTTTTGCCTTACATATTGCCGTGCATTGCCACAACTGTACGTTTTGCCTTACATATTGCCTTGCATTGCCACAACTGTACTTTTTGCCTTACATATTGCCTTTCATTGCCACAACAGTACTTTTTGCCTTACATATTGCCTTGCATTGCCATAACAGTACTTTTTGCCTTACATATTGCCTTGCATTGCCATAACAGTACTTTTTGCCTTACATATTGCCTTGCATTGCCATAACAGTGCTTTTTGCCTTACATATTGCCTTGTATTGCCATAACAGTACTTTTTGCCTTACATATTGCCTTGCATTGCCATAACAGTGCATGTATTCCTTAAATGATTTTTAAGATTCCTTCGTGCCCCCCCCCCCCCCCCCCATTTAATACTGAAAAGAGTTTACTTCTGACAAGAAATAAGAATGGAAATAAATCACTAGAAAGTAATTACCTTTTTAAAATTACTTTTATTCAGCAAAGAAAATAAATTACCATTCAATAAGAACTGTTAGTGGATGCCATTACTGATCCCGTCTGCAAAATGCTGCAACATTAATAGCATTGTTTAGTTTTGAAGAAGGAAGCAAATGATTGGGACTTGGTGGAGTGGGGGACATTTTTTTGATGATTAAACAAGTTGATGTTGATGTAGGCCTCTATTACGAGAATACAAACTATAGCATAAGGGATTTGATATAAAGTCCAGATCTGAAGGAAAGTAGCGAGCTTAGTTGGGAATTGCATACAAATTACGTGTTGTTCACTCCCTGACTCCTGACGCGTCCGCATACGATGCGAGTGCTTAAGATGGCCGACCTGTGTGTGCGGCAGCGTCAGTTGTGTGTGTTACGTTCAGTGGGCGATGCGCTATCCAGTGGTTGTAGAGAACAGTGGTATACAGTCACGTCAAAAAGTAAGTACACCTCATGAAAAAGTTTTGACATTTTCAACATATTTCAACATACAGCTATTTGATCTTCATTTCAACAATATTGATAGATAAAGGTGATATAATATAACAAATATCATGAAACATTTACATTTTGTAGTCCATTGTATAATTTAAATAAACATAAATGCAAATTTCGCATGTGGAAAAAGTAAGTAACCCTTGGCTCTAATAGGTGGTATTGCATGCACAGCTTGTTTCAAATCCCCCACATCTCGATGGGATTTATATCCGGGCTTTGACTTGGCCATTCCAGAACCCTCCATTTCTTTCTTTTCAGCCATTCCTTGGTGGATTTACTGGTGTGTTTTGGGTCATTGTCATGTTGCAAGGTCCACCTTCGGTTGAGCTTCAACTTTCCGACAGATGGCCTCACATTATCTTCAAGCACCCTCTGGTACAATGAAGAATTCATAGTGGATTCTATGATGGTGAGCTGCCCAGGCCCTGATGCAGCAAAGCTGCCCCAAACCATAATATTTCCACCACCATGATTTACAGTTGGTATCAGGTTCTTGTGGTCAAATGCTGTCTTTGGTTTTCGCCAAACATGTCTTCTGGTACTGTGGCCAAATAGCTCTACCTTTCACTCGTCTGTCCAGGGCACATTGTTCCAGAAGTGCTGGTCTTTGCTTCGGTGTTCATTGGCAAACTTTAGTCTTGCCCTGATGTTCTTTCTGGACAGCAAAGGTTTCCTCTTGGCACACCTCCCATGTAGATCAAATTTGTGCAGCCTCTTTCTAATGGTAGACTCGTGCACTTTGACATCAACAGTGGCAGGAGCTACCTGTAGGTCCCGTGATGACATTCTGGGGGCTCTTAGAGACTTCTTTCAGCATCTTGCGGTCTGCTCTCGGGCTGAACTTGCTGGAGCGGCCTGGCCTGAACAAGTTGGCAGTTGTTTGGAATCTTCTCCACTTGTAGATGATCTTCCGGACAGTCGAATGATTGATTTCAAATTGTTTGGAGGTCTTTTTAAATCCCTTCCCAGACTCGTAGGCATCTATAACCTTCTTTCTGAAGGCCTCAGAGAGCTCTTTTGATCTAGGCATGGTGACGCCGCACACTTCAACAACAAAGAGCAAACCAAACTAAATGTCTGAGGTTTAAATAAGACAGGTTCCTCCAAGATCCTCTCTAACGATGTTCTAACCATTTGCACCTGAGCTGGTGCATGTGATTCTAATTTTAGGTATTTGAAGTAGTGATAAATGTAGAGGTGTACTTACTTTTTCCACATGCGAAATTTGCATTTATGTTTATTTAAACTATACAATGGACTACAAAATGTAAATGTTTCATGATATTTGTTATATTATATCACCTTTATCTATCAATATTGTTGAAATGAAGATCAAATAGCTGTATGTTTAAAAAGTCAAAACTTTCCATGGGGTGCGCTTACTTTTTCATGCGACGGTACACTTACCCCGACAAACCGCCTTACACACAGAACTTATTATAGGTAGATTCGCTATCCCGACAGACGAAGCATGATACCTATTCAGATCTACCTGGCTCTAGATATTCCTCTACCCAGATTCATAACAATATGAAGGGTTTATTACTTGGAGATACATTAGACTTGATACAATGCAAAAATAAATACACAGGCATGAACCAACAGCACACGGTCCAGTATCTCTGACTTTTCCTTCTCGAGCTCAGCTTTATATAGAAATCTTAAACAGACAGAATGGGGGGCAAGTTGGGGTGGAGAAGTGGAAATTTACCAGGTGTGGGGCAGGTGGATCTTGGGGCATAGGGACCATATCTCAGGTTAAAATGATGTTTGCATCAGCACTATACCATGAAGAATCAATGGAAACTGGGAGAGAAAGGGATTAGAGACAAGGAGTTGAGGTTCTGTCAAAACTCGAGGCTGCATCCTTAGGGGCCATCCTTACTCGATAGGGTCTTACCTGGAGCAGAGTTTATGTACCATATGCTGGGATACTTGTGTTCTACCACTTCCCAAGGTCTTCGTGGACATTCCTTCGTCTATTTTCCTCTGAATCCCAAACAGCGTGTCACTTTTGTATTGTTTGATTATTAAAAATGTCTCTTTGACCTATATATTTAACCCAAGCTTATATGGAATAGATGTGTACTTAATCCTAATAATGATAAGTCCTTACTATATTGGTTATAAATAATATCGATACAAATAATGTTTTAAAGTCAAACTAAAGCAGCATGGTTAACATCTGTTTCTGGTTATCAGCAAGCAGCAGTCTGGCAGCTGGGGTGCCCCTGAGCGGTTTTTCTTCAGGCAGCCTGGATTGAAGGCTTTCACATGGCTTCATGTATAGCCAGTAAAACACAGGTTTGATAATATCAATTTAACCAATAGATTCAGAATTACTCTCGAGTAATTAAATGATATACTTCCACACAGGACTTCAGCTAGTCCTGTGGAAGGGTCTTAACTGGAGCAGAGGTTATGTACCATGAGCTGAGATCAAACTTATGATCAATTTCTGCATATGCTGCATCAACAAGAATGACCTTTAAGGCAGTGATGCCAGTGCATTACATCATCCTCACGTCACACATCCTCCATATACATCACAGATCATCAATCACGTGTGCAGTGATGGGCCCTCCACTTGTCGAGACTTGGAAAGGCTAACAGGTCCACCCGTGGCTTCCCAAACCACTGAACCAACTTGGTGTGCTGAGATACCCCCAGTTTGGACTCATTCCAAGTGTGACAAGCGTTACGCCTAGGTCCCCCGTCGGTGAAGTGATGTGAGTTGACAAAGTGAAGAAGATCTCGCGAAGATCTTGAAGATCTTGAAGATCTCGCGAGATCTTGGAGACGGCGGCAGGGATTTTCGAAGCTCCACACGGTCTCCACGTTTTTCGAAGGTAAGTCTGTTCACAATTGTATTTTGTCGAAACTGTATTTATCTTTCGGTGTGTGAAGTTATTGTGTGCAACTTTGGTTGTTTCTCGGTGTTTATCTTTCATAAATTGATCGTCTGTTTGCCGTCTCGCGAGCAACGCCTTGTACAGTGTGCACTGTACAACCTTGAGGCTTTGTTTTTCTCTCAGTGGTCCGTCGTTTGTGATCCAATAACTTTCGTTCTCTGTATTCCCAGTCTTTTCACCCATAGCCTCCTTCCTTGTGTAAATCTCAACTCAAAAAAAAAAAAAAAATTTCCTTCTCTGTTCTCATTCGTTTATTCATTCTTATTCGTTCGTTCGTTCTTCGACCACGTGTTTCTCCCCCATTTCCCCAGATAGTTTTCACTCATTAACCTTCAATGTTTACACTTTCCCCTCAAGTTATGTATTCCGTCATATTTTATAACACCTTTTTCTTCTTCTTCTTTAAAAGGCTGCTTTCGACTTGCTCACCAAATCAATTCATCCCAAAAAAAATATCCATCTCCTATAGTGCCTTTGTTCTACATTCCCTAAACTCTCCTGCACTCCATCCTCCATCCAGCGTCCTTAAACGTATTTTTAACTCGAAGGTCACAAGAAACTCATTTTGCAATAAATGTTCGTTTCCCATAAATCGTACACTTTCAAAAATCCAATCTCACCCCTCCCCTCCAAATCTTCCCCATAACCCCTCCCCTCCAAATCTTCCCCATCACGTGGACGCAGAAAGACGCAGAAAACATGCTATGATATGATATTTCGCTCACAAGGGTCAGACATACATGGAGGCGGCCATCTTGGATTTTGACGTGGCGACCCAATTTTCAATAACGTTCTTCCTTATGCTGAGATACACCCACACACCAGATTAGAAGTTGGTACTTCGCTTATTTTTCAAGATATTCATCTCACAAGGTTCAGACATACATGGCATCAGACATACATGGCGGCGGCCATCTTGGATTTTGACATGAGTTGCACCCACACATCAAATTCGAATGCGGTCCTTCGCTTACGCACGCACGCCCGCACGCACGGACGGACGGATGGACGGAGGGGAAAACCATAGTCCCCCTTTCGCTCCGCTGTGCGACGGGGGACAATAAAATAAGTTTCTGCATGAACCATTTGAGTTGGCTTGCCTGGCTTTCAGAAAACTGCCACTCTTCCTACCCTGAGACAGAAGACGCAAAACAAACAAGAAAAAGAGCAATCAGAGATTGCAAACCCTCGCCAGGATGTGTTAAAACAAATACGGCGACCGAACCACGTGATCGATGAAATCATCATCTTTTTTTTTTCTAAACCAATTTATTCCAAGATTATGCTCAAGAAATTTAATCTTGATCGGATGAAGTTTTATACTTGTCGAATTATGACGTCATAATGGAGGCACCGATGACATCATCATTACAACACAACAGGCATTTTAAGGCCATTTTCCTTTGACGTTTTTGCGGGGGTTAGCCTTGCGGTCCCCATGACAATCTTCTCCATTTTGCCATATTTTCTGCATCTCTCCTTGTTAACCCCCTTGCCCGCATTTCTTCTTCGACCATCTTCAGCCAAGTCTTTCTCGGTCTTCCCCGTCCTCTCCTTCCTTCCACATTCATTTCCATCACTCTTCTCAACCAGTCACTTTCATCCTTCCTCAAAACATGACCAAACCATCTCAAACGGTTTCTCTTCACAGCATCCATCACATGCTCTATTCCCATCATCTTTCACAATTCATCAATTGTCTTCCTCTCTCTCAACGATACTCCACACATCCACCGAACCATTCGCATTTCCACCCTTTGTTGCTGCTCTACGTTCATTACCTATGTCTCGCTCCCATAAATCATAACACTTCTCACACATGCAGCAAACACCTTTCCCTTCAGCTTCAACGACACTCCCTTCCTCGTCAGCATGCCACTCAGTTCCCGAAACGTCTTCCATGCACATCTCACTCGAGCAACCGTTGCCGAGTCTGAATCCACCTTCTCCATTCAGCATGGCTCATAGGTAACAAAATGTTTTCACACCTTCCAGCTTCACGCCATCTCCAAGATCCAACTCAACATTTCCTCCATCTGCAGCTCCCTCTGTGCACACCTTACACTTGAATGTAGCTGCCACACTGGTTAATGACCCTCTCAAACCACTACATTTTTGATGAACCCACTCAGCGCACATTGTACATTGAATGGAATTCACTCCGACACCCTTCCTGCACAAAGCACACGGCCACTTCCCAGTTCTTTCCAGCTTGCCACATGCTTTACCACTTGCCTTCACTTTCGTTTTTCCGATATTCACCTTCAGACCTATTGTCTCCATACATTCCTTCCACTTGTTCATTTTCTCCTTCAGTCCATCCATACTTTCTGCAATCAACACCAGATCATCTGCATACAACAACTCCCACGGTAAACCCTCCTTTATGTTCCGAGCCAGCACCTCCAACACAGCTACAAATAGGAGTGGACTTAGTGCCAACCCCTGATGCACTCCCACCTTCACGTCAAATTCACCACTGTTCCCGTCCTTCGTCCTTTCAGCTGTACGCGCTCTTTTGTACATTGCCATCACTACTCTGATCAACCATTCCTCCACTCCTAACTTCCTCAATGCCCATGTTACTACTTTATGTGGAACCCTATCGAATGCTTTCTCCAGATCAACAAACCCAAGAAACAACTTCTTCCTCTTCTCCATGTACTTCTCCTGCAACTGCCTCACAATAAAAAGCGCATCTTTCGTTCCTCTTCCTGGCATAAATCCAAACTGCATTTCATCAATCTTCACTTTCTTCCTTATCCTCCTCTCCAACACCCTTTCCAATACCTTCATTCCATGCTCCAATAACTTTATCGGTCGATACGAGCGACAGTCCAGAGGGTCACCTTTCCCATTGTGTCGAGGGACGAGGGTACTCAGTTCCCAATCCACTGGAATGCGGCCTTCTTTCACCACCATATTGCAGATCTCTGTCATTCTCTTCACACCCAAATTTCACGCTGCCTTCAACATATCTCCCACAATTCCCGTCGGCCCTCCCACTTTTCTACTCTTCATTGCTTGTGTCGCTTCCTCAACTTCCTTCTCGGTTATCTTCTCTGCCGGTCCTAAAACTGGGTTACTCTCCATGTTGCCATCCCATTCATTCTCTGCATTCAACAGTATTTCCATATATCTCTTCCATCTTCCTTTAATTCCATCTGGGTCCACAACGATTTGTCCCACTTCATCCTTCAAGCAACTCACCCCCATCACATCACACCTCTCTTTCGCTATCTGCTTTGCCATTCTGAATACCGCTCTCTGACCCTCTTCCAAATCCAAGCGTTCTCCGAAAATTTTCCAACATGCCTCCTGCGCCTTTGCTACCTCTTTCTTTGCAGCCTTCTTGGCTGCCTTATAAATTTCATGCTCTGCCTTTTCTGCCCCCGTACCCTTCGACTTCTGCCACTCCTTGAACTTCTTCCTCTTCTCGTCAATCCTCTTTCCAATTTCATCATCCCACCACCATGTTTCCGAGTGCCTCGGTGGTCCATTTGTTCATCCACATACCTCACCAACGGCTCCCAACAGACTATCTTTCATTGACATCCAAACACTTTCATGCTCAACCACATCATCCTCTACCATACCCAGCCTCTCTTTTAATGCCTCCCTTACTGTCACCTCTTTCAACCTCCACACCTTCATTCTCAGTTGGTACTTCACCCGCCGAGCTCTCCTCTCACCTTTCACCCTTATGTCGCAGACAACCAAGTGGTGCTGTGAAACAGCCTCCTCCCTCCCAGGATCACCTTTGTGTCCCGGAGGTGCCCCCTATCTCGCCTACGCACCAGCAGGTAGTCAACGATTGTCGTCGACCCACCTGACGTGTATGTAACAAGCTTATTATCCTCTTTCTGGAACAGAGTATTACAAATCAACAAATCAGCTCCATCAGCAAACTCCAAAATCCTTTCACCTTCTCCATTTCTCACACCATATCCGTAACCCCCATGAACTCCCTCAAAACCGTCCATACTCCTTCCCACATATCCATTTAGGTCTTCTCCTACCACAACAACCTCCTCATCTTTCACGTTTTCCATCAGCTTCTCTATCGCACACCAGAACTTGTCCTTCTCTTCATCTTCATGACATCATTATGACATTATGACATCATCATTAACATATTTTATTCCCCATGGAGAGTTCTTTACAATGAGCCATGTTTCAATTTTGTCTATTCCGCCCTATTGGAGATTTCGAGGTGCCACATTTTTCGTTTTTTCCAAGATGGTGGCCAAACCACGTGACCGATGACATCATTATTCTCTTTCTCCACCAGTTTATGCCGACATGGCGCTCAAGAAATTTAATCTTTATTGGATGAAGTTTTGCACTTGTCGAATTGACATCATAATGGAGGCACATATGACATCATCGGTAACATATTTTATTCCCCATGGAGAGTTCTTTACAATGAGCCACGTCTCAATTTTTTATATTCAGCGCTTTTGGAGATATAGCGGTGCAAAGTTTTTCGGTTTTTCCAAGATGGCGGCCGAACCACGTGACCTATGACTTGATAATTATTTTAAAAATTATACAGGTGGAGTTGCACATGTGATGAAAAATTCCTGTCAATCGGACCAATGGTTGCAGAGAAAATCATATTTATTCTGTGCGGACAAACAGACAGACAGACAGACAAACAAACGGACTCAAATGCAATACCCTCTCCTCTGGCGAGGGTAACAATGGTTCAGCTTTATCAATATCACCATCTCTTTCTGATGAACAGAAGATGAGACACTTAATAGGACAGCCTGCTGTGCCAGTTCACTCAGCTGGAACTCGGACCACGCCTGGTTGTAACCTCCGTTAACCAACCTCGATTGCCAGGCGTAAAGGGTGACGTGGCATGCTGGTGCAAAACTCACAGCCCATTCAAATAAATGGACACGATGCAAAATAAAAAGCATCCATTTATTTCTCAGACTGAGAATTGCTGCACAATGATCAAAACAATAATGAGAAGATGGTGGTAGCCAATGCATCACAAATCACTCCTGGCAGAAACCCATGTATTCTAAAACCTGCCCATTGAGAAGTTGATGCCTTTGTCCCAATGGTCAAGATCACGATGACCGTTGGAGATTATCAAAGTCAAATCTCATGAAAATGTGCTATTTAGGAGTGGATGTAGGTGAGCCACTTGCTCCAATAATTCTCTGTTGGAAATAACTGGGCAAGTTTCAGGACACCATCGACAATCGGTTCGTAGAAGGTCGTGCAGGACTCCGGCTCTCCAAGCAGAGCCACCGAGGGTGACGTTGAAGACGGACTTTCCACAGGCTTGGGTGATAAAGAGAATTCACGAGGACATGTTGGTTGAGAAAAGAGTGAAGGACGAGTGCAGGAAAGGAGGTGCCGTTTGCAGATACACCCGGCGTCTTCCAAAACCTAGGAAGTTACACAGGGGAATGGGAAAGTAGAGAAATTGATTATTAGCACGGACATATAGTGTTGCGTTTATGGTGGGAGAGGAAGATGGGCGGTGGGGAGGAGAGGGTAGAGATTACCTTAGAACAGATAGAACTGTATGGAGTAGTATGGTCTGTGTGTGAGTAGGTAGCCAATCTTGATGTAATAAATAGGGGCACGTCAGCTTAAGGATTAGATTATATTATCTGTTTGAATGTGCACCATACTGAGAGTGGTGCTATATAAAGATAGCGAAGGATTAAGTGAAGTAAATATGCATACAGACCTCCCTGTAAACATCTTCCTGGTGCACCGGGTGGCAGCAGGACAGCTCTGATAAGTTGGAAGAGTGAGGCAGGTCATGGGACCTGGGAGTGTGGGAATATTCCACAAAGTCCAAAGCAACTTGATATGTGCTATGGAGGGCAGATAGCCCGTGAAATTGGATAGGTAGCTTGAAATTGGGCTCATCTGACAGCTGACATCCATTGTGGGACGTGCTCAAGTCGATGGGGTTGTGAATTGGTTAAGTTAAATTGTCTGATAAGGTCGGCCTGCATGTGCATTTGTTTTTGGAGCCATCCTCTCCCTGCACCGTGACATCGGAGTGAGGAGACGAGGAGAGAAGAATTTGTACGTAGAAATATTTGAAATTTGTTTGTAACGAAGTGGGTAGCACGGTAAGGATAATAAGTAAGTTAGCTATGGCTCGCTGTCCACAACCCCTCTTGATTTATTTTGTTGAGATTAATTCGGTGTGAGTCTGTAAGCGTTAAGGCTGGAGATGCTGCCCCTGCAGTGAACCTTACAGGAGGTGCAGTTCCAGAGAGGGTAGCCAATCTCAATGTCATAAGTAAGGACAGCTTAAGGATTGTCTGTTTGAATGTGCACCATACAGAGGGTGGTGCTTTGTAATCGATAGCGAGGGATTAAGTGAAGTAAATGTGCACACAAACCTCCCTGTAAACATTTACCTGGTTCACCGGGTGGCAATAAGACAGTTCTATTGAGTTGGAAGAGCGGGGCAGATCATGGGACTCTGCCAGGCAAGAAGAGGTGGGGGGAGAGCTATGATTGTCTCATGGAAGGGGTGGGGCCCAACACCTCGAGGGTTGGAGGGTTGTCAAAAGAGCAAGTGGGAGGAGATTATGACGCACGAGCGATTGTGGAGTTCTGAGGAGGAAGGGGCAGAGCGTTGCCCGGGGAGAAGAGGGAGGAGCCAGCAGCTCTTGGTTTGGTGCGCATAGAGGAGTGAGAATGGTTCTGAGGAGAGCTTGCGAGTCTCAGATCATTCAAGAGGGTTATGAGCAGATTTGGAGTGCTCCAGAGTGTTTAAGGGTCACACTCTGAGAGGGGAATAAGGGAATGTTGTGACAGGGACAGAGTTCTGAGAGGATCACAGATTTCTAAGGAGAAATAAAGAGAACTGGAACATGGGAGCGTGGGACGTTAGGGCGGGTCATACTCAGGTGCCAAAATGAATCTGAAGGAAATCCTAACATGAGGGGTGTCCATATTGTTTTTTTATGGGGAATTCAAATATGAGTTTATTTTTGGATAGGATAACTCTAACCTACATCAATTTGTATTTCTAAATTGCCAATTTTACCCTTTCGAACCCCTTTATAAGATATTAAAAGATATAAGGGAAATCATTCATATTGACACAGCCAAATCAAATGTACATATTTATTAACAGGTGAACTGTATGTACAGACTTGGCATTTAATATGGAATATTTTTTTTGTGGGGGTGAACGTACTTTTCAAGATGTCTTAGAACCAAAAGTTCATTGGAATTATGTTGAAATTATTCTAGATTTTGTTAATGTGACCTTTAAAAGAAACAAAAACCACATTTGACATTTCGAAACAAATAAATTGATCCTGGAAAGTGATGTAAACTGATATCGAACTCAATTCATGGACAGTGCTGTGTTAAACTTCTGTACGTTTTCCAGAAGTATCTCTTTATTTTGCACATTAGCCAAAAATTTTTTAAACAAAAACAAAAGTTAAATTACGACTGGGATTACGGACAGTAAAATTACAGTTCAGTACTTCGTGTAACCCCCACGAGCATTCAGGAGAGCACGTACACGTTGAGGCATGCTGTTCACGAGATTTGCTAAGGTTTGGACAGGAATCGCTTGCCATGCAGTGACAATAGCCTGCTGCAATTCACGCACAGAGGTCGGCTGCTGGTCCTAGTGGTCGATTTGATGCGTTAATTCTGCCCACAAGTTCTCGATCGGATTAATATCCGGGGACATGGCAGGCCACTCCATATGCTCTACACCACGGTCAGCAAGAAAGGGTTGGATCATGCAAGCACGATGAGGCCGTGCATTGTCATCTTGGAAGACAAAGTTTCCTCGAAAGGCTACACGAGCAAATGGAAGCAATGTTTCTTCCAGAATGGCTCTGTACTTGAACTGGTTCAGGTTTCCATTCAGAACAACCAGGTCAGTTTTGCCCCCTGCATGAAAAGCAGCCCAAACGGTCACCCCACCACCTCCAACTTGGACTCTTGGCACTATACAATCTTTGTTGTCGGCTTCATGCACTTGTCTGCACACTCGGACGCGGCCATCTTGACGATAGACCAGAAATTTAGACTTGTCACTGAAGATCACATGATTCCAGTGTCCTGGCTGACATTGACGGTGCTCTCTGGCCCACTGCAATCGGTGCTGGCGGTGTTGTCTGGTCAGGCGTGGCTTTCTCAGGGGACGCCTGGCACGATAGCTTGCTTGAACCAGTCGTTGGTTGACTAGCCTTCTGGATACAGGCACATTTGTCAGTTGCTGCCACTCAGCCCGAAGCCGATTAGCTGACTTGGTACGGCCATTGCGGACTAACCGGTGCAGCTGGCGATCATCCCTCCTTGTGGTTCTGCGGGGACGTCCTGGCCTCGGTATTGGAGTAGGGACACCCCTCTGAGCATTTCGTTTCAGGATCTTTGACACCTGACCTTGAGTGATGCCATAGTGCCGAGCAATAGCACGCTGTTTCATGCCGTAATTTCGTAAAGCCACCACTCCATGACAAAAAGCATTGTCGAGTTGACGGACCATCTCCAGAGGAAGCGGTAATAACTTTTGGAGACGTGCAGCAGTTGTTTTCCACTAATACAGAACGCAACAACCCTTGTATACCCGACTGTGAAGCCAATCATCAAATGCACCTGTCCGTACATTTTGCCATGCCACCTGTGATATAATCCTATTGTTGACTTCTTGCTGCGACAGACAATCAGTGACATGGTTCTTTTAACAAATAAATCACCAAAGTGTAAAAGAAACTCACCAGATTGATATACTGAGTTAAGAAAGTAAAACCAAGTCAAGGAAAAAAAAAATTCCATATTAAATGCCAAGTCTGTATATCACTGGTTACAATTACAAAGATCAATCTCCTTACTTCTTGAACTTTACCAGGTTGCACAAGTCCTGCTTTGACTCTTTCTTGGACATCAGCCTCCTGCTGGTCTCCTGAGCCCTGATGCCTCCATCCCTCTTTTCCTGTGCGAAGTACCTCTCATAAGCCTCAGTCACCATTTTAACAACCCTCTCAATGCTTTGTGTGTGGCAAGGCCAGTTGAGCACCTCCATGGGGGTGTTGATGAAGTTCTTCACCTCCGAGGTGCTTAGGGAGCAGGTGAGAGGTGGCTCTGACACACCTTCTGACCAGCTGATCAAGTTACCAATGCTGGAAGCATCACAGTTGATGTCAGGTGTCTTTCTGGTCCTGACAGAGGAGTCCCCCAGCTGAGTGTCTGGGTCCCCCTCTCCCCTGATGGCCAGGATTCTCTCCACCCCCTCAGTCCTCTCCTTCTGATCCTCAGAGCACAGCAGTGTTTGGAGGATGGCTTCACTGTGGGCATACCAAGCAGATCTTCTCACAGTCGGCATCACAAGGTCCAGCACCTCCTTCCTCTGGGACTTGAGGCAGTCCAGCTGAAACAAGATGTGCCTAGGCCCTTCGATCCAGGAGTGCTTGACTTTCACGTTGAACCAACATGGATAATACACTCCAACGATGAATTCCACAATGAATTGCAGATTCTTCCGGTTCTTTCCTTTCAGTCCATGCTTTGACACCCAGAGCCTGAGAAGTCTGTTCGCTGTGGTGAGCCAGCGGCTGTGGTTTACTGGTCCAGTCTCCACTAGAGCCAGCCTTGCAGGAAGCACTCCATCCCTGATTGCACAGACAATTTTATAGCCATAGTGTTGATCAGTTGAGAGATCTTCAATGGCCTTGTCAGACAGCTTGATCAGTGGAGGGCCAACAAAGATCCGGGTGAAGTTTGGATTGATATCCAAGTCTGTAGCAGAAGCAAGGAGCTTTCCGATTGGCCCGGAAAATGTGTTGTCTGACAGAGTAGGGCCATCAAGGTGAACAATGAGATGGCACAGGGGAAGTTCACCAGTGTGCAGGTTGCACACGAACCAGACCAGCTTTCTCCCCAGGTGCAGCTCCAGCTTCCGCATTACTCCAGCTTTCACACCAGTGTTGACATTTGTTGAGTCTCCTCCAATGGCCCACAAGGTCTTATCAAACCACTTCTCTTTCAGCCAGGCAAACAGGACCTTAGCAATCTGCTCCGCATGTGACTCCTCTTTAGTTGCTTTCTCTGGGGTAAAGTGGAACAGATAGTAGCTACCAGGCTCACTAACAACACTATAGTGTTCTTCCTTGATCTTTGCAGGAAAAGATTTGTCACTGCCCTCAGCTTTCATCATCACATTGGTCAGGTCAATCCGCCCATCAAAGAGGATGCAGGAGATCCCCCCCCCCCTCTTCCCTGCACTTCTCATCAAACTCTTCCCCCAGCTCTGTCATCAACTTCTCCTGTGCTCTATTGACCTTGTTCTTATCAATCACTTTACTTGTATTGTCTTCTGTGATGATTCCTGCATCAATCAGAGCTGCAGTTGCTATCGCTGCAGTTGGCCTCAGCCCTATGCCATACCTTACACTAGCAAGGGCAATGTTTGGAATCTCATCATAGTTTTTCTGGACCTTTGCTGAAGCTGCAGGCTCAGTGTCAGTTTCAGGGAAGAGCTCAACTTCAGTGACAAACTCATCTTCAGCACCACTTCTCTCCAATTCCAGATCCTCATCACCATCTGACAAAAATCTCTCACCATCCTTCCTGGCTGCCTTCTCTGCTGCTGCAGCATTTTCCTCCTTGCTCCTTCTCCTTTTCTCTGCATTCTTTTTCTTTTCCTGCCTTTCCAATGTCCTCACCTGTCTCTTGTGCTCTGGCAGATCAGGGCTCCCCATTTGGTGGGGTCCTTTACTTCCAACCTTCTCTTTCTGTCCCTTGATGTAGGCAAGATCTTTCACAGGAATCATTTTCTCTCTGCTGCAGGAACAGTTAATGTGGGCTTGGATCACACAGCCCTCACCGGCCTCACAGCCTCCCCCCTCACAACTGGTAATCTGACACTTGCAAGTCAAAATATCAAATAACTTGTCTAACTTGACAATGAACCTCTCTTTGGCATCAAGTTTGCCCTTCCCAAGAGAAAACTTCACTGCCTGATTCCAGACCTCCTTGAGCTTGGACATGATGGTCACCTTTTCATTGATAACAGGAGGCTTGAAAAGAGCATTAGCTTTGCTCCGCTGACAAATCAGACCAAGGTAGATGTCAGACACGAGCTGATCCACTGGGTAGTTCCTCCTGTCATCTTCACTTTGCTCCCTCAAGTAGATGCCACACCTCAGGATATCCCTCACAGTTGGCAGTTCAGACACCAACAGCTCCTGCCCAGTGCCAACAAGATTACTTAAAGGAGAACTTGATTTCATCCTTGTTCTGACTTGAGCCATTTTTAGTAGTTCACACTGAAATAAAAACAATAATACACAGGTAAGTATCCACTACAGACAGATATTAAGGTATTACACAGGTATTACAGAAAACCGTCAAAATATTCACTTCACAGGTCACTATTTTCTTTCACATGTAACTCAGGCTAGCAATAGGTAAGTACACAAATCAATTAACAAATATAATATAAAACAATGTAATTTACATCTAAAATTATTATCTATTTGTTGCTCAGGTTCCTAATCAAAAACGTATACTGGCAATGCCATAAGAAGAGAAGACGGATGGATAAGGATTGCCAACCTCCTCAACATCGAGCTTTCAGCAACAAGATGGCTACAACTGCCGTCCCAACAGGAAGTTACCAAAATAAAAGCCCTAACTTCAAAATAAAAAACGTCTCTTTTTTCCAAGAAGAATAGCAAAATAATCAAAAATTTAATAATAATCAACTGCAAATTGATGTAGGTTAGGGTTATCAGAACTTTAAAAAAACCTCAGATTTGTGTTCTACACACCAAAATACGTAATATGAACACCCCTCTCGATTGATTTACAAAAAAAAAAGAAGTATGGCCCACCCTAGTGGGACATGGGACGTGGGCCGGC
Organism: Myxine glutinosa; assembly: GCF_964187855.1. Taxonomy (NCBI): domain Eukaryota; kingdom Metazoa; phylum Chordata; class Myxini; order Myxiniformes; family Myxinidae; genus Myxine; species Myxine glutinosa. Next base: position 55,591,209 of record NC_136272.1, read on the forward strand.
GGAGGAGAGAGCTTTGGGCCTCGCGTGGGCAGCAGGCGGCGGCGTGAGTTCACGCTTCCCACGCAAGGACTCAGGGACCCGTTCGGTGGCCGGCGGGATTCAGGGACCGCCTGAGGAAACCACAGGGTAGCAGGCAAACGCACCACACAATCACATTTATTTTTCACTTTAGTTTTCCCCTTGTGTTGTAAATGAGTCTGTATGGAGACGTCTCATTTAAGATTTTAGTTTACCTTAGCATTTTGTATCCTGGCATTTATTTTTACTAGTACACCCGCACACTATGGGAGCGACATGAAGGGTCATTCCTCTTTAAGGTCTATAGATTACAGTCGATCTACGGTCGGGTCTCAAGAACATTGGGTGTGTGTTCATTTACCAAGGTTCTTGCAGAGAGATCGCCAAGTGGTTTAAGCATTCGAGCAAGCACTCCATTCAAAACTGTTAAGGAACAGCCAGCTTTTTTTTTTTCTTCTTTTTTTTTGTATACTGAATCGAGGCTCGTGAAAGAGCTAACATTTACTTCACAAACAAATCGACCAGACAAACAAAATACACAAAAAGAGGGAGCGGAAGACAAGATGGGGAGAAAAGGGGAAGCACACAAACACAACATCCGAGAGCAGGGAGATGTGTGGAAGGGAGAGGGTCTGGGGGGAGGAGGCATGGGAAGGGGGGGGGGGGGAGGGAGAAGTATAAAGCACAAGGACACCAAGGACTTCCAGGACAGAAGTTGGTATTTCAAAAAGGGGAATTGGGGTGAAATTAGCGGGGGTAGAAAAGATCAAGGTTTTGGATGGGGGAAGATAAGAGATGGTGGTGAACAGCTGTTTTAAAGACCTGGAGGGAGGAGTGGGATTGAAGGGAGTGTGGGAGTTTGTTCCAGAGGCGGGAGAAAAGAGGAATGAAGGAGTGAAGGTGAGCAGAGAGTCTTGATTTTGGCAGTTTAACCAAAAGAGGGTTGCAGGCAGATCTTGTGCGACCTGTAGGAATATTTGCGGGACAGAGCCCAGAGAGAGCTGGGGGGGGCAAGGCCAGAGAGGAGTCGGTAGAAGACAGAAAGACCACCAACTTATGTAACCCTTAGTAGCTTGGCAAGCGCAAGCCAGCTGCTTGGTGAATGAGCACAATCAGGGCTTCCTCCCTTTCAGTTTAGTGTTAAACAGCAGGAGCGAGTTTCAAAAGTTCGCTACCAAAAATGTCACGGTAGCGACAGAAAGGGCCATGTTATTAACCCAACATTTGTGGGGTATATAGAGTAATGTAGATCTTCGCTCAGTTCTGCAAGTAAACCTGACTTCACGGATGTTGGGATTCCTCCAAATTTCTTCATTTAGTGTTATAAAGAGCATTGGCGACTGTTTAAAAAGCTAATCATACGTGCTTGTGGTTTATAATCTTTTTACTTCCTGTAGAAGCCGTTGCTCCCACGGAAACGCCATTATAACTATAAGGTACTTATACACGTTATCACTGCAGGAAAAACACCTTGGGAAGTGGGACATTATTAGTATTAATATTGTTTTGTAACAACATTAATAATATGCGATTTCATCATTAATTTTGTTATTCAAAGGGTCTTTGGAAAAATGCCACGATAAATCTTCTTCTTTGGAAAAAAAAATACCACGATAAAGCTAATTTAACATTGATATACACCTCAACATGCAACCCCATTGAGGGCAATGGCAGGGAAAACCGGCTCGGGGGAGAAAACCCCCTTGGGGATTGGGGGCAAATGAATGCGTGACAACCTTCATTATGTAACCCTTAGTCGTCCTGTCAAGTTTGGTTGAGATTGGATAAGTAACGACAGAATGTATTGCGGTCAAAATTTCATTAGACAGACAGACACCAAATGGTGTATTTTCGTGTGATTAAACCGTTATTTGTTGAGTTTTAATTCCGTGCCTGTCTTGTTTAATCGTTCGTGGGTTTGAGGACGCCTCAGTGGAATCTGTGCAGGTAAGAGCCTTGCTGCCCTCCACCCTCGTGCGTGTAAAAGAAATAACACCGCCATAGTTTGGGTACGCCTTGGAGGTAAAGCTCGGTCGGCCATCCGTCACCAGGTGTGTTAATCCCGGTGAACAGGACAAAATTTACGAACCCGAGGTATTTTCTTCACTACAGCTTCACTCCCTTTTACACTCTTTAGACCCTTTCCATCCCTTAGGGCTTAGACCCTTTGCAACCCTTAGACCCATTTAGACCCTCTAGACCCTTTGCACCCCCTATACCCCATTGGACCACGTACACTACACACATTAGACCCTTTAAACTCCTTTCGACCCTTTACCCCCCTTAAACCCATTGAAACCCCTTAGACCTTTTACAACCCAAATACCTTTACACCCATTAGACCCTTTCATACCCATTTCACCCCTTTTGAGACATTTTTCAGACCTATTGACTTTTTAAGACCCTTTGGACAATGTAAGACCCTCTGGACAATTTAAGACCATTTGGACACTTTTGACCCTTTTCGCTCTTTCGTCCTTGTACACCTTTAGACCTCATTTGTCCCTTTTAAGAGCCTCGATTCTTTAAACACTTTAGTCCCCTTTATGACCCTAAAAACACTTTAGACCCTCAGAAAATTTGAAAACATTTCCTCCCAAAATCGGTTTTGCTGATGTGGAATTGTAAAGGACATATAAAGGCAAGTTATTGCCAACTGTTAAAATTAGTATTAAAGACAGAATGTGCTTTCAAAGCTTGCAGCCTGAGCAACGCAGTGAAAATGAAAACAGGACGATAAGCGGCCATCTGTAAGATTGAACCTTTGTCCTTTAGTGAAAGGCCCAGGGGCAGAGAGTCGACTCAGCCCGGGTTTGAATGCAAGTCAACTATCTGAGATTGAATTTGTCAGTGTTGACCTTTTCGACCCAAACAATGACCCTGTTCCCTTCTTCCCGTGATAGCCATCTTTTGTAAACCTCTTAGTGGCTCCATGATGGAACGCAGATGGGCTTTGGCACCAAAAATACTGAGTTGACCAAGGTTTGTGTTGACCTCGAAATTCAAACTGAACAAGATCAAAGCAGCAGGGGTCTATTTAAGAGGACGCTCCAAGGCTGCGAGGAGAGAGAATACTTCAACCGAACGACGCGTCGTATCTTGTCTGTATTTTGTGTAAAGTCCTCTCCGCAAATCGGAATAAATCTCGATCTGAACTGAGCGAGTCTGAGTCCCTTTGAGTCTGAGCCTCGTCTTGAGAAACCTCTTCCCTAACAGTTCCCGAACACTGACCAATCTGTGCACTATTCGTGTTGCATCACAAGTTGCAATGACGAATCTAAACTGATATCTCAAAGCAAAACTGATCTTTAAACGTGAAACTGCAACTACTGATATATGGATCGTCGAAGGGGAAGCCAGAATTAAATGCTGTCATTTCTCTTTTAGCATTCAGTTTTTATTACATATTTGTGAAAATTAATGATGTGTAGTGAATCTAGAGATTTTACAATGTCTGAATGCAACATATGCCTGAACAGATCCAAATTTCTTTGCACCTTTCATATTTAAAACAATTTCATCAGTCCTTGGCATTTGTGAATCGTGACAGTCCATGGTAATTTTAACGGACACTGGCGACGTGATATCTGTGCACCCTTTTCTCCAACTTTTTTATGCCTCTGCCGACGAAGTCGCCGTAGGCATTACGTTTTCAGGTTGTCCATCCAGCTATCCGTCCGTGATTAGATTACCACGATAACTTGAGAACGGCTAAAGGGATCTTAGTCAAATTTGATACACTTATGTAGAATGATGTAAAGATGAACCGATTAGATTTTGGGGTCAAGAGTTCAAAGGTCAAATTCTGTAATAGGTCTATAACTTGAGAACGGCTGAAGTAATTGGTTCACGAGTTATCAAGTGACCACTATATTCGTCATGTGTCTGCGTCTGTCTGTGTGTGTGTGTCTGTCTGTCCGCAGCATAACTACCCGATGATATCATCCGATCTTGATGAAACTTGGATGGCAGGTTGATAGCATGATCTATTTGTGTCCTGCGTAGAGTGGGCGTATTGCGCTGATTGTGGGCGGAGCCACGCCCGAAAAGATGTCTTTTTAGGGGGTAATCGATTTCAAGCTACATCTTCTCCGAGGGAGTGGGTGGAATCAGACGGGGGTTTCGGTATTGGGTTAGGCCAATGTCATGTGTGGGACATTTGTTGAACTCCCCACGGAGCTCGATTTTTCATTTTCACCCCAAGGTCAAGGTCACAAGGTCACAAAATTTAGAAAAGTCGATTTTTGATGGTTTTATTACATTGTTGGCTTCCTGAGAGGGTGAAATGTCGTACATGACCTTATATTATCACATACATAATGAAATTCAAGTATTCCAACAAATTTCAGAAGCCTCGACCTTTGACACCTTTTGAAGGTCACAAAGGTCAAAGTTTCAAAGTTGTTGGAATCGAACTGAATTTTCGGTATTGTGTAGCTAACTAGTCTCATAACAGATAATACTGTAACGATTTTGAGAAGTGTGTAACGATTTTGGGAAGTGTGTAACGAATTTGAGAAGTGTAACGGTTTTTTGAGAAGTGTAACAATTTTGGAGGAAGTGTAACGAATGTGAAAACGTTACAATGTGAACGTTACAAACGTACGGTACCACCCTGTTAATGTAAATAATGGTCGCAGTCAGCGTCCTAGTTAATTGCATGGAATATACACGCAGGTCACGATATATCTTTTAAATAGTGTATTTCCTTATTCCATGTAGGCTAAGTATGTGTTTTCCCACTAGATTGACTTTGCATTGTATCAAACAAAATAAGCGTAGGCCCTTCCAATTTCCCCAAAACCTCCCTTCCATTTGCCTTCCGCATTTTGGTCGGTTTTTCTCTTCAACCACCATTGGCCACGAGGTAAGGTTGGAGAAGAAAGGCGTGTCTCCACCTCGTCAGAAGAGGGAAAGAGTGAACCGGCCCTAACAGCCAATCAACACCGCGGTGAGTGACCCGGTAGGCGTGCCCTCGGAGTCGGCGGCTTGATTTCGCCCGAGGTGATAAAAGCGCCTGCAGGGGACTGCTTTGAGAGATGAGCTGGAGCTGGAGAGGAGCAACGAGGCTGCACCAAAGAGAGGCGGTGAGATGCGAAACGCTCCAAGCCAAAGAGGAGAGGTACTCGGCAAGGAGACCAGCTTTGGAGAGACGCGCTGAAAGGAGGGAGACGGCCCCGCCCCAAGAAGAGGAGCAGGTGTGCCGAACCAGCGCGTGGCGTCTCCCGCAGTGGATACGCGACGGAGGGTTTCCCGCCAAAACCGCGAGGAATTGCGACCGGCGGCCTCCCGACCTTGCCTCCATCTCAAGCCTTACCTGCCTGCATTATCCCCTGCGTAAGTGTGAACGTCCTGTCCTGCTCGTTTGTCTTGGGGCTAAGTAAAAATGAATAGTGTAAGTTAAGGATTCGCTGTGTTACTGCTTCTTCCATCCATTGCTTGTGTGTGTATAATAAAACCTGTTCTTCCTCCGTATTCTTCTTCTTCTTCTTTTTCCTTCTCTTTCGGTCGCTTTAGAGATTTCCCGATTGAATATCCGTGGGGCGATCTGGTCAACGTCGGGTGAAATCGGGTTTTAATCGGGGAGTAACTGTTCGGACGCGGTTAAATACACCACCGCTCGGTCAATATAACATCTAAAAGCCGCGTCTGTAACAATTGGTGTCGAGGAGTTGGATTCGAACCTGGGACTAAATTTGTTAGGCCCAAATTTTGGAACACCAATTGTACTATTAGAGTAACAATTGGTGTCGAGGAGGGAGATCGGACCCGAAATCGGACCCGAAGCGCGCTTAACGCGCTCAAAATTACAAGCTGCCGAAATTTATTTTGTTTTATAAAGCAAAACCCGAATTTTGAGATCGCGCCATGGACAATCAAGGCGATCGGATGTCGGTGGGAGAGATAGACAGGGTGGAATCGACCCAGGACCTCGGGGAAATGTATGTGGAGGAAAGGGAGGAGGAGAAAAATGGCAATGTGGTTGCGGAGGTTTCAGACGCACAAAATGGCGCCCTCGCGCACGTGGTTGAGGGGGCCACGGTCGCGGAACCAATGAGCGCGACCCAAATGCAAGCCTTCATGACCCAATTCATGGTGGAAATGCAGAAAAATAACGATAGTGAGAAAATGGAAAGCAGAAAAAATGGGGGCCCTTATGGACAGGCTAGAAGCCAAGATGGGGGTAATGGGAAACCAAATGGGGGTAATGAGGGACGAAGCGAGGGGTACCGGTGAGGAGTTAGACAAGAAATTTGGGAAGTTCGACAAAAATTTTGAGGGGTTAGACAACGGGATAAAAGAGGTAAAGAATGGGTTAATGGGGGTAGAAAACAGAATGGCCGCTCAAGAAAATCAAATGGAAGGGATGCAAAAGGGGTTAGAGGGGGTAGAAAATAGAATGGCTGCCCAGGAGAATCAGATAGAGGGAGTGAAAAGTGGGTTAGAGGGGTTAGAAAACAGTATGGAAGGCAAATTGAGGGACATGAGGGACCAAGCGGAAAGGGAAGTTAACCAAATGGGGCAGCAGATAGAGGGGGTCAGAATGGGGGTAGAAACCAAACTGGATGCTCACAGGGAGGAAATGGAGCAGATGAGGGTGGCATCTGGGCAGGAGATGCAAGTGATGGGAGAGGAGATCAGAAGAGGGGTAAGTGAGGAGGTTTCGGGGCTGCGCGAGGAGGTAAAGCGAGGCGAAAAGCGTATAGAGAAAGAGGTGAGAAATAATACGGCAAAGTTACAGGGGGGAATAGAAGATCTGACGAAAGGAGTAGAACAGCTGACAGAGGGACAAACTAAGTTAGTGGAGCAGGTTCAAAAGAACACTGCGGTACTAGGAGGGTTAAAGGCGACACAAAAAGAAATTAAAAACGAATTAATAGCGACGCAGAGGCAATGTCAGATGGTACGGGAGGAACTGACAATGAGGGTGGAAGAGGTGACAGAAGCAATGGAGACGAAGGACCGGGAGGTAAGGACGCACGTAGAAACGGTCACGGTAGCCTTAGAGGACGAACTTGAGGAGACGCACCGAGAAATAAAAGAGGTTAAACAAAAATTAGAGGAAGTGGGAGAAGAGGTGAGTGAAATTAAGAAGGGACGGACAGAAACTAAGAGGGAGATAAAGGAGGAAGTCATGGAATATGTACAAGGTCTGTGTTCAAATCATGATGTGATGCTCACTAACCAAATAAAAAGTTTGCAGGTGGCAGAGGAGGTGAGACGAAGTACGGAGGTGAGTGGCAATGTATATGATGTGAGGAAAGCTTCAGTCGGCTTGGGGATTGGTTTGGATCCGGGTGTTCGTGAGAGGCCGTTGGTGAAGTGTGCGACAGGTCTGGTGTGCGAAAAAAGAGGTGTGCGAGAATGTCCGACCATGGGGTGTGTGAGGAAAAAGTGCACGCCGAGGAGTGAGTGTGCCGTCAAGAGTGAGTTGGTCGAAGCGCGTGTGCGAGGGAGCACAGGGAAGCGCGGTGTGGTGAGTGTTACGGAGGAAGTAACGAAAAAGTGTGCGCGGGAGGACGCGCGAGAAAGGTGTGTAACGGACGGGTGCATGAGGAAAGAGTGTGCTGTCGAGAGTAAGGGTGAGTGCGCGACCGAGAGTGGAGGTGAGAGTAGTGAGAGTGAAACGGAGCGTGAGTTGGTTGTGACAGGTGAGCGAGGATGTACACCTGGAATGGAAGGAAGCACACCTGGGATGGTAGAGCGTGTGTGGGAAGGCACATTTGAGTTGGTAGTGAGGCACGTGGTTGGGTGTGCGAATGAGAGCACACCTGTGATTGTCACAGAGGAGGTGACCGAGGAGGGGGCGCGAAGCGGTGTATTGGTGAGGTGTGCGAGCGACGAATGTGTGCCAAAGTGTTCGGTGGTCAGGTGTGTGACCAAGTCGGTGAGCGGAGTGAGTGTACCGAGGTGTGAAAGAAAAGGTACGAGGAGAATGGGAACGGCTGCATGTATGAGCAAGAAAGGTAGCGTATGCATGTAAGCCTGCAGGTGAAGCGTCGACGGTAACCGGGTTAAAGGTTAGGTCGACTTTTAGCCGGATCGGGCCCTCGGTGCGTGCCGGGCTTCGCGTGCCGCGAGAACCAGCGGAGATCCGAGCCACGGCGGGTTCGAAAGGACCGCCGTGCGCGATCCACGCTGGGCCTCGCGTGGAGCGGCCGCGTCCGGGCTCCACTAGGCGGAGCGGGCAGCCCGATAGGAAGGGTCGTCATGGCGACCACTTTCTATTGAGACGTGCCGGCAGGTCGAGATCGGGACATTGGATGGCTCCACGCCGAGGTGGTGCATGGGATCTCGGCCCGGGTAAGCCTCCGTCCCTGCCCCGAATGCGGGACGTATCCAGCCGCTGGCACAAAAGAACCCGCGTTCATTGCTCGGCTGTACGAAGCCGGGCTGTAGATGTGAATTGGCGCACCGAGAGGACCAAATAAGTAGACGGGTGATGGTGATAGTGATAGTAGTGATTTGATACAAAATTTAGAAAAGTGAATAGAATTGGCAGTAAATAGAAAATTTTTGACTTGTGGAATCTGGACGAACAAAATTGATAGTGAGAGACCCCCGATGTGGTGGGATGGCAAATCCACCATCCCTCACAGAGTGGGGGCAAATGCGCAATAGTTTATGGGGTGGCTATGACAACCGAGCCAGGGAGGGCTTGGATAATGATAGGGATCTAGAAGAGATTGACATTAGGTAACGTTAAGTTTAGTTAGTGACTGATACCTGTAGTGGGGACGCAGGTAGATTAGTGTGGATTATAATGACGTGGGAGCGCAATAGTTTAAAGGGACGACTGGGAAGCGCAAGTTTCAGAGGGGAGAAGTTAGCTGAGATGATGCCGTGTGTGTGAGGATTGAACAGGTGAGAATGGAACAGGTGTGATTGCACAGGTGTGCAACTGAACAGGTGTGTGGAGCAGTGTATGAGGGAGTAGTGGTGATTGCGTGTTGTGTTGACCAAATGGTCCAGGAAGAAAGGAGGGTGCAGGTGGCACCAGGTGAGATTGCACAGGTGTGCAACGACAGGTGAATGGAGGACAGGTGTATGGAATAAATGGTATGGAGTATTGGCCAATGGATGGTCGTGGAGTGGGTATGGTGGAAATTGTGGAGTGGAGTGGATGGTGCGAAGGTGTGAATGGGGGAAGAGTGGACCCCCATCACGGATACCCGGGGCGGGTAGTGTAAGTGTTAGGTAGAGGGTACAGGTAAATTGTGGTTGGATATTGGCATCTGTGGTGCGGGTGACAGAATGGTATGTGGATGGGTGCGTTGGTGTTGTGGAAATGGCTGGGCGTGTAGCCTGTTAGTGTGTGTAGTTGGTTTGGGCACTCCACCACTGTAAGGATGTCGGCCAGGTGAGGCCGCAGGTGGGCTCTGGGAGCCGGTAGTAGTTGTGTGGATGGGGCCCGAGGATCCGGAGGACGGACCCGGGTAGCCCAGTGCCAGAGGGCACCAAGGGGTGACAGAGCCAGGAGAGGGGCTGTCCCCAGTTAGTTAGGTTAGGGTGAGGAGCTAGGTAAGCTCGGGTGGCAACTACAGTGGTGGAGGTGTGCAGGTGGGTAGACCTGTTGGGAGAGGTACACGTCGCAGCCCAGAAATTGTGCTAGAGCACCGGGAGATGAATCGGGGGAGTGAGACCCCAAAATTGAGGAGCACCACAGTTTGGCCAATGGGAATTGGTTATTAGAACCCGTAGTGTAAGTTGGCCAATGGATTGGCAGGGAAAGACCCCGGGTAGTGTAAAGTGTGTTAAAGTCATTTAGAGGATAGGTAGGATGAAGGATCTCCTCGCACCATCTGCATCCACTCACCTGAGGTGACAGGTACTCCACACCATGCCATGTTTTGATTATTTTTTATGATGCAAATGTTTGGATTGTGAGACGCATCATGACGTGGGTGTGACATTGTGCGTAATTCCATCTCTCCCTCCTTAGGAGGATTGATGATGAATTGGTGATGGCAAATTTTGAAGTAAAGGGATTGTGGAGACGAATTTGGTATAGGGGAAATATGGGGAAGACGTGACAGTAGTGACGAATTTGTAAATGTGTAGATTTTTGTACATATGGGGTGGGAACAAGGGTAGGGTAGGTGACAGGGGGGTGACGTACGGTAGGGACGAGCTTTCTCACTTCGGCCTCCGTACGCATTTCACCTTGCATTGCCTTATTGACGTGTACCCTTGTGACCTTACCCCTCGCTCAATTGTCTTTCTTTTGTCTCCCACATGACCTGTGCGCCATTGGGTGCCGATGGGAGCGTGCGTGAGGTGGCCATTGTGCGCCCGAGATTCCCAGAACCAGCATGCATTGCGTTGATGTACCACTTTATGGACCGCTGTTCTGCGGCCAAGTACCACTTGATGGACCCCAGGTTCTGGGGCAGGGCACCTCTGTTGGAAACCGGCCATAGTGGCCAGGGAATCTTGCTTGCGGACCTCGGTAAGGTGGCACCTATGCCAAAGAGGTGGACCACCCTTAGTTGGCCCCTGAGGCCCTAAATAAAAATGGACACAAGTTGTGCTTTTTATTATGTCCAAATAGGCCGCATGAAGCCTGAAGACGTCGGGAAGAACATCGGCCCAGCAGAGAAAGAGAAGACCACCACCAGTTGTTTTGTTGTGTTTATTATGAACCATGGTGACCGCACCGGATGGTGCTTTTGGGTGCTTTGTGGTGTTTGGGTGCTTTTGGGTGCTTTGGTGGTATTGGTACTGGTGCATCGATGCAATGCGTGCTGTCTCCTCCCTCCCAACAGGAATTTCTTTTTCTTGTTCCCTAAAAAGAAAAAAAAAAAGAAAAAGAAAAACACAGGTCCTGGGTTGCGTTGTAAATAAGAAATCACGTCATTGTAAATAATGCTCCCCACCGTAAATGTATAGTTTGAGAATAATCCCGTAATTCGGTTAGCTGTGGGCTTGAGTCTGTTAGACAGGGTGCAATGCAATAGGGGGACATACTTATTTGTGTTTTAAAATTGTCACACTCAGGGTCAGGTTAATTGTAGAGGGAATTACACCTACGTGCCACACTAAGTTAAAGTTTAATAGGTCCGAGGACGGACCTGAAGAAAGGGGGGTGCAGTGTAACGATTTTGAGAAGTGTGTAACGATTTTGGGAAGTGTGTAACGAATTTGAGAAGTGTAACGGTTTTTTGAGAAGTGTAACAATTTTGGAGGAAGTGTAACGAATGTGAAAACGTTACAATGTGAACGTTACAAACGTACGGTACCACCCTGTTAATGTAAATAATGGTCGCAGTCAGCGTCCTAGTTAATTGCATGGAATATACACGCAGGTCACGATATATCTTTTAAATAGTGTATTTCCTTATTCCATGTAGGCTAAGTATGTGTTTTCCCACTAGATTGACTTTGCATTGTATCAAACAAAATAAGCATAGGCCCTTCCAATTTCCCCAAAACCTCCCTTCCATTTGCCTTCCGCATTTTGGTCGGTTTTTCTCTTCAACCACCATTGGCCACGAGGTAAGGTTGGAGAAGAAAGGCGTGTCTCCACCTCGTCAGAAGAGGGAAGGAGTGAACCGGCCCTAACAGCCAATCAACACCGCGGTGAGTGACCCGGTAGGCGTGCCCTCGGAGTCGGCGGCTTGATTTCGCCCGAGGTGATAAAAGCGCCTGCAGGGGACTGCTTTGAGAGATGAGCTGGAGCTGGAGAGGAGCAACGAGGCTGCACCAAAGAGAGGCGGTGAGATGCGAAACGCTCCAAGCCAAAGAGGAGAGGTACTCGGCAAGGAGACCAGCTTTGGAGAGACGCGCTGAAAGGAGGGAGACGGCCCCGCCCCAAGAAGAGGAGCAGGTGTGCCGAACCAGCGCGTGGCGTCTCCCGCAGTGGATACGCGACGGAGGGTTTCCCGCCAAAACCGCGAGGAATTGCGACCGGCGGCCTCCCGACCTTGCCTCCATCTCAAGCCTTACCTGCCTGCATTATCCCCTGCGTAAGTGTGAACGTCCTGTCCTGCTCGTTTGTCTTGGGGCTAAGTAAAAATGAATAGTGTAAGTTAAGGATTCGCTGTGTTACTGCTTCTTCCATCCATTGCTTGTGTGTGTATAATAAAACCTGTTCTTCCTCCGTATTCTTCTTCTTCTTCTTTTTCCTTCTCTTTCGGTCACTTTAGAGATTTCCCGATTGAATATCCATGGGGCGATCTGGTCAACGTCGGGTGAAATCGGGTTTTAATCGGGGAGTAACTGTTCGGACGCGGTTAAATACACCACCGCTCGGTCAATATAACATCTAAAAGCCGCGTCTGTAACAATACATTCCTATTTATATTTTTTCAATGTCGGTTTTGACCTTTGTCATTGAATACCGCTCGCTCGTGAACCATCGTCGTCTCCTGACTTGTGTTACGTGGTCCCCTCGGTGAATACCTGGTCTCGGTGACCCCCGGACCGTGAGAGGAACTTCGCCAGAAAGCTGTATTATATATGCGCTTTCGCCACGCAATCCATATGAATTTCACCCAAGAGACAACTGATGTTCAAGGATATATTTCAATGGTAATGATACCATACAATTTCAATGACACAACCACGGAGATTTTCCCCGAGCAATCAACAATACACAACCATCAACAATTCTCAATCCACAATCAATTCCCTATGATTAAGATGGCCATCTTATATAGGTGTGTCCCGGTGAGTACTCACGACCCCCTTTTGGTCTCGGTCCCGCACAATGTCTCTGGGCCCCTCCTGACCAAGATGATGGTCGGCGTCGCCGCACTCGGGCAGTTGAACGAACCCCGGGTGGACGTGTTTCCACCGGGCAGGTATCGTACCAGGCACCCCGGCTACAGCCCCTCGTGGCCACGCGAAGCGGGTACGGGAAAGCAAGCCAAAAGCCCCACGCCGCTTGCCAGGCGTGTTAGGCCCCAACGGGCGACCCGTACGCGTCTTTTTAGACGGTGTCGCGAACGGCGCCAAACGCTGTGTCGGTGCACGGCCACACGACAGTTTGACGTCCACCGGGCAGGTATTCGTCCCGGTAACTCCTCTCGCCCGACAGGCTCGGGAACGCCGCTTTTCCACACGGCTCAATCAATTCCACCTTTCGTCGGAGCCCGGCGAGGAAGAAGAATCCCCGTCCTTTTTCCTGGTGTCTTTTCCTCTCCCGTTTCCGGTCACTTCCGTTTCCGGCCACTATTTCAGAAGGGCTCCTGACCCTCCAACCACAACAACCCTTAATATACTACACACGGATAAGCAAAGACCTGAATGGTAATTCACATACATTCACATAAATATGTAACACTCCCCCCCTTCAAGAAAGAAAGTTTGAACCCAGCGAAAACTTTCTTTGCCGGACAATTTGGAGAAACAAACCAGATAACTCAACCCCCCCCCACATTATCAGTTCCCCCCGGGCACAGTTATTACTTAAAAATAAAGCAACCAAAATTTCACCACCACCCCTCCAGATTACTCACTCTGGACTAAGCACCAGCAATGACATTGTCCCTGCCAAATCAAACTCCATCTCATGACCCTCTGACTTTGACCGTCAGTTTCTTGTGAATGAAGGTTAAGGGGTTGATCAAAGATCCAAAGTTAAGCCACTCGATAGCACTTTTTCCGGGAGGCCAAGCCGAGTATTCACTACATGGATGCCTTTAGGAACGGAGAGTTCACGGTTAGTCCGTGCAGGAAAGTTCTCTACATGGGCGCCTTGAGGAACGTGGAGTTCACGGTTAGTCCGTGCATGAAAGTTCACTACATGGACGCCTTTAGGAACGGCGTTCACGGTTAATCCGTGTAGGAATCTTGGCTCGGCGGCTCCGCCGCATTCAGTGCTTCGACTTCTCAGAACTTCCCTAATACTTAGGGTGGGACCACTTGTCCCTGTAGTCCCCTGAATAGCGGTCTCCTTCTCGGCCACTACTTTGCCAATCCTTCCTTCGGGAGCGGCCGTAACTCAGGGAGCCTCCATAATAATATTGATTGCGGCCACCACCAAAACTACCGCCCAGTTGTCCTTTCCTGTAGACCTCTCGACGCCTACGAAATGCCTTCCCTACTGTTATGGTCCGACCCTCCAAATCCTTGCCATTCCAATTCTTCTCTGCCTCTCTGGCGTCTTTTGTGCTGGCAAACGTGACAAAGCCGAACCCTCTTGACTGTTGCGTTTCCCAGTCTCTTACCAACCGCACTTCCACCAGCGGCCCATATCTGTTGAAGACAGAGGTCAGAACTTCTTCCTCCGTTTTGAAGTTCAGTCCCCCTACAAATAACTTGGCCCTTTTGTCGCCATCCCGAGCTGGTGTGGCGTTATTTTCCCTGCTGGGCTCTTTACCAACCCTCAGGTTACCATAAACTTGACCCCCGGCCAAATCATTCCCGATAACCACAGATACACCCTCTACAGGAAGCGTGGCTTGTAAACCGACGGTGACCGGTCCTGACACCAAATCGGACTCCAAATGGATGACATGAAGGGGAGCACTAACACCGCCCCCGATCCCCTGTAAACGAACACTATCCCCCGTTGCCGTCTCCTCGGACCATGGCAAAATGCCTTCAAGCATTAAAGATTGATGTGCCCCTGTGTCCCTCAATATCCTAACCGGTTTCCGGTTAGTCGAGGCTCCATCCCGTGACACAAACCCCTCTGAAATAAATGGTTGGTAACCCTTTTGATGGCGATTTCTCACAATGGCCATCGCGTTTGGAGTCGTAGTAGTCGGACTCCGCTCTGGGTCTTCGCTTTTCATGCGGTAACAACTGGAAATCAAGTGTCCAGGTTTCTTGCAAAACGCGCAAGTAGGCCCGGAGGACAAACTCGTGGTCTGCCTCGGGCCCCCCGAACTATAAGTTTGTCTTGGGCCCGCATCCCTCTGATTTCGAACAGGTGGGGTATCATAGTTGTCCCCATAATCATCTCGAGGCCGCCGCCATGTATGGTCGTTCTCCGCACCTGCTGTTCCATAACTCCCCTGCTGAAGTCTAGGCGAGGAGTTAGGTTTGTGGACCCCTATTCGGTGGGTTAAGGCATAATCATCTGCCATGGTGGCTGCGTCCCACAACTTTGGTACTTTCTTTTCCTGCAGGTACACTTTGATGTCCTCGTGGACACACTGCTGGAATTCCTCCACCAGGATCAAGTCCCGCAATGTTTCGAAGTCTTTCCCGACTCCTTTTGACTCACACCACCGATCAAACATGTTTTCTTTCACTCTGGCAAACTCCACATGGGTCTCACTCTCCCTCTTCCTGGCATTCCTGAATTTTTGCCTGTAAGCTTCCGGAACCAACTCATAGGCTTTGAGGATGTGCGTCTTCAGTACCTCATAATCTGCACATTGGTCCATTGGTAGCGCCGAATAAATTTCCTGAGCTTTCCCCACCAGCACACTTTGCACGAGTATGGTCCAGGCCTCCTCCGGCCAGTTTAATTGTCGAGCCACTTTCTCAAAGTGTGGAAAAAATTTCGCGACTTCCTTTTCACTGAACGGTGGAACCAGCCTCACATGTCTGCCCACATCCCAGGTTTTCTGGTTAGGTGTCGACCCCGTCAGCAAGGGTGGTGCCTCTCCCCGTTCTCTCATTAACTCCAGCTCCTTGAATTTGATTTCTTGCTGAAGCTCCATGTCACGTTCCTTTAATTCCCTTTCCGCTTTTCTCTCCTCTGCTTCGAGGTCCCTTGCAGCTCTCCTCTCCTCTGCTTTTCTCCCTTCTAACCTTTCCTGGAGTTCTCGTTCCACTCTCCTTTCCTCTGCTTGTTTCTCTTCTCTCCTCGCTTCTGCTTTCCTTTCTTCTTCTGCTCTTTCCTTTTCTGCTTTCCTTTCTTCTTCTGCTAACCTTTCCTGGAGTTCTCGTTCCACTCTCCTTTCCTCTGCTTGTTTCTCTTCTCTCCTCGCTTCTGCTTTCCTTTCTTCTTCTTTTAACCTTTCCTGGAGTTCTCGTTCCACTCTCCTTTCCTCTGCTTGCTTCTCTTCTCTCCTCTCTTCTGCTTTCCTTTCTTCTTCTGCTCTTTCCTTTTCTGCTTTCCTTTCTTCTTCTTTAATCCGTTCCTGGCTCCGTAATTGCAACTCCAGTTTCCGGAGCTCAACATCTTCTGGTTCTTCGGGTAGCCACTCCCAGGCTAACTCGTCCCATGTTCCTAATCCCACCATAGATTGTATCACCGTGGCCTGCAACTCTGCCTTCCTCAAATTAGTTCGGACCTCCAAGTTAAAATGTTTGGCCAATTTCAAGAGGTCCGACTTTAGCAACGCTCGGAACTGTGCCTCACTCGGGGTTACCCCAAAGTTCTGTGCCACAAACGCCATGGTGTCTATCGTTAACACCTGTTAACCTTCACCCAAGACTTTACCCCAATTTCTCAAAAAAATTTACCAATTAATAATTAATTAATAAATTTTAATTAATAAAATATTATTATTTTATTATGTTATACAATTTTAGATCCCGGACGTAGACCCAATTGCGAAACCGCAAATCGTAATTTGGACGAGCCCCCAATTCTGTTACGTGGTCCCCTCGGTGAATACCTGGTCTCGGTGACCCCCGGACCGTGAGAGGAACTTCGCCAGAAAGCTGTATTATATATGCGCTTTCGCCACGCAATCCATATGAATTTCACCCAAGAGACAACTGATGTTCAAGGATATATTTCAATGGTAATGATACCATACAATTTCAATGACACAACCACGGAGATTTTCCCCGAGCAATCAACAATACACAACCATCAACAATTCTCAATCCACAATCAATTCCCTATGATTAAGATGGCCATCTTATATAGGTGTGTCCCGGTGAGTACTCACGACCCCCTTTTGGTCTCGGTCCCGCACAATGTCTCTGGGCCCCTCCTGACCAAGATGATGGTCGGCGTCGCCGCACTCGGGCGGTTGAACGAACCCCGGGTGGACGTGTTTCCACCGGGCAGGTATCGTACCAGGCACCCCGGCTACAGCCCCTCGTGGCCACGCGAAGCGGGTACGGGAAAGCAAGCCAAAAGCCCCACGCCGCTTGCCAGGCGTGTTAGGCCCCAACGGGCGACCCGTACGCGTCTTTTTAGACGGTGTCGCGAACGGCGCCAAACGCTGTGTCGGTGCACGGCCACACGACAGTTTGACGTCCACCGGGCAGGTATTCGTCCCGGTAACTCCTCTCGCCCGACAGGCTCGGGAACGCCGCTTTTCCACACGGCTCAATCAATTCCACCTTTCGTCGGAGCCCGGCGAGGAAGAAGAATCCCCGTCCTTTTTCCTCGTGTCTTTTCCTCTCCCGTTTCCGGTCACTTCCGTTTCCGGCCACTATTTCAGAAGGGCTCCTGACCCTCCAACCACAACAACCCTTAATATACTACACACGGATAAGCAAAGACCTGAATGGTAATTCACATACATTCACATAAATATGTAACACTTGTCTAATTCAAACTTGGTACAGGTATATATAATGATGTAAAGATTAACTCATTAGACTTTGGGGTCAAAGTCAAAGTCTGTAATACACGACAGGTCAAAAGTTTTAGAGCGCCACAATTTTTCCAGTTTTTATTGAAATTTCCGTAGTTTAATGTCCAGTGAATAACCCGAAATGGCACAAAGGTAAGCAGTAAACTGGTCGAGGTTAAAAAAAAAGTTTAGGTTAGCAAAAACGGGGAAAATAATGTAAATTGCAGTTATATTGTAAAAAAAAAAAAAGGCCTTCTTCAGGGAACAAGTAATGGGTTAACACAGCTGTTCTGCAGCAATGTAAGTAAATTAAGCCTTGAAAGTTGATGCAAACAATAATTCCTACAGGTGTCCCAACCTCTGCTGATTACTTGATTACAACCCCCCCCCCCTCCCCCCCCCCCCCGTATGTATAAAAGCAGTATTGGAACAGACTCTTATTACACCCTCTGAAGCATTATTTGGACAATTTTGCACTGCAGGAAGTAGTATATTGGAAACTGGAGGAAACTCTAACAGGAACAGGTCTGACAGACACAAAGCCACAACAGAATCAGAAGACAAGTTTCTGAGAGTCAACAGCTTGCGTGATAGGCGGCTCACAGGACAACAGCTTCAAGCACAACTTAACACTGGTCGAAGTAAGCAAGTCTCAGTTTCAACTGTGAAGAGAAGACTTCGAGCTGCAGGTTTGACAGGTCGACTGGCAGTAAGAAAGCCATTGCTAAGATGGCAAAATAAGAAAAAGAGGCTTGTCTGGGCCATGAAGCACCGCCAGTGGACTACTGAAGACTGGAAGAAGGTCTTATGGACCGATGAATCAAAATTTGAAATCTTTGGTTCACCACGCAGGGTTTTTGTACGCCATCGAGTAGGCGAAAGGATGGTTCCTCAGTGTGTGACACCAACTGTCAAGCATGGAGGCGGAAGCGTGATGGCCTGGGGCTCTTTTACTGGATCCAGAGTGGGCAACTTGCACAGAGTGACTGGCACCCTGAAGCAAAAGGGCTACCACAGCATTTTGCAGCACCATGCAACACCCTCTGGTATACGCCGAGTTGGTCAGGGGTTCATCCTACAGCAAGATAATGACTCTAAACACACCTCCAGGTTATGTCAAAACTACCTTCGAGGAAAAGAACAAGACGGTAGGCTTCAAATCATGGAATGGCCAGCACAGTCTCCAGACTTAAACCCCATCGAGCTGGTTTGGGATGAACTGGACAGAAGGGTGAAAGAAAAGCAACCTACAAGTGCAACACATTTGTGGGAACTTCTGCAACAGCGTTGGGAAGAACTTCCTGAACAATATTTGATTTCCATTGGAGAAAGAATGCTACGAGTTTATCCATCATTGCTTCAGATATCAAATCCTTCCTCTTCTCCAATGGCTTGATCTCCAATCATCAATTTGGATTCAGACCAGGTCATTCTACTCTGGACATGCTGCTTCTGCTGTCTCACAATAGATGGAGGTCCGAAATGCCAAACAGGAAATCAGAGCTGTCCCCCTTGACATATCACGTGCCTCTGATACGGTCTGGCACCCAGCTCTGCTCACCAAACTCTCCTCCTATGGTATACATGGAAATCTCCACGCTTGGCTTGCGGACTTCCCCTCTGGTCATAGTCAACGTGTGGCCCTGAATGGATATCTCTCATCGACCCTTCCTGTTCTGGCTGGAGTTCCCCCAAGGTAGTGTTCTGGGCCCTGTGCTTTTTCTGGTCTTCATTAATTATCTCTCCGACTATCTGGAAAATCCTCTCTATCTCTTTACTGATGACTCCACTCTCTGCCGCTCTATTCCTCATCCCTCAGATCGGCAGTCTGCAGCCTCCTCACTCTCTGCAGACCTGGACAAAATCACAGACTGGTCAAACAAGTGGAACATGTCTTTCAATCCTGACAAATCTCACACTGTTACGATGTCTCTCCGAAAAGACCGACTGGAAAACCCTCCCACCTACTTTCTCAACAATCCTCTCCAAGAAGTTCTGTCGCTCAAGCTTTTGGGTCTCACTATCTGCCATGATCTTTCTTGGGAAAACCACATTTCCAAGCTGGCCTCCAAAGCCAGTCGCCGACTGGGCATCCTCCGTAGTGCGAAGTCCTTCCTTGGCACAACTGAGCTCCTCACCACATACAAGGCTTTCATCCGCAGCTCAATGGAATACTGTTCCCTCCTCTGGGCCGGTGCTCCTGCCTCACACCGAGCTCGACTTCACGCTGATGAAACCAAAGCTTTCAGAATCATTGGAATCTCCTGCAATGAAGCTAACTCCGAGGGCCTTTCACTCACTCACCGCAGGCAGGTTTGGTGGTCTTTCCGTCTTCTACCGACTCCTCTCCGGCCTTGCTCCCCCAGCTCTCTCTGTGCTCTGTCCCGCAAATATTCCTCCAGGTCGCACAAGATCTGCCAGCAACCCTCTTATGGTTAAACTGCCAAAATCTAGGCTCTCTGCTCACCTTCACTCTTTTATTCCCCTTTTTCCCACCTCTGGAACAAACTCCCCCACTCCCTTCAATCCCACTCCTCCCTCCAGGTCTTTAAAACAGCTGTTCACCACCATCTCTTATCTTCCCCCATCCAAAACCTTGATCTTTTCTACGCCCGTTAATTCACCCCAGATACACTTTTTCGAAATTCCAACTTCTTTCCTGGAAGTCCTTGCAGTGTCCATATATTTTATACTTCTCCCACCTCCCCCCAAGCCCTCTCCCTCCCACAGTTCTCCCGATGTCCCTGCCCTCAAATGTTGTGTTTGTGTCCTTCGCCCTCTCTCCCCATCTTGTCTACCGCTCCCCTTATTTTGTGTTTTATGTGTCGGTTTGTGTCGGTTTGACTTTTTGTGTGATTAATGTTAGCTCTTTCATGAGCCTCGATCTTGTATAGAAAAAAAAAAGAAAAAAAAAAGTGTTCAGCAGTTATATCTGCAAAAGGTGGCTACTTTGCCGAGTCAAAAATTGAAATTAAATTTTGCTAAACAAATTGATTCTATGATTTCTTTTTTATCTCCAATAATTGTTTATTTGTTCTATGCTTAATTTCAGAGTACATTGAGACATTAAACTGCGTAAATTTCCAAAAAAAACTGGAAAAATGTAGGTGTTCTAAAACTTTTGACCGGTAGTGTAGGTCTATAACTTGACAACGACTGAAGTGATCGAATTCAAAGTTGGTACAGGTATGTAATAGTGTTGTAAAGATTAACTTATTAGATTTTGGCATCAATGGTCAAAGGTCAAATCTGTAATAGGTCTATAACTTGAGATCGGCAGAAGTGATCTAATTTAAACTTGGTACAGGTATGTATAATGATGTAAAGATGAGCTTTTTAGATTTTGGAGTCAAAGGTCAAATCTGTAATAGGCCTATAACTTTAGAATGGCTGAAGTGATCTAATTTAAACTTGGTACAGGTATGTATAATATTCTAAAGATTACGTGTTTAGATTTTGGAGTCAAAGGTCAAATCTGTAATAGGTCTATAACTTCAGAACAGTTAAAGTGATCTAATTCAAACTTGGTACAGGTATGTATAATATTGTAAAGATGAAGTGATTTGATTTTGGGGTCAAAGGTCAGAGGTCAAATCTGTAATAGGTCTATAACTTGAGAACGGTTGAAGTGATCCAATTCAAACTTGGTACAGGTTTGTGTAATGTTGTAACGATTAAGTGATTAGATTCTGGGGTCATAGGTCAAATGTCAAAGTCTGTAATAAGTCGATAACTCGAGAATGGCTGAAGTGATCCAATTCAAATTTGGTACAGGTAAGTATGATGATATTGAAGGAGCTGTGGCTCCCACGTCGATCGAAAGAATGGACGCGACAAAAAGCTTGAATTCATCTGAGCTGCTTTATTAGAATCAAACACTCAGGCACTCTGGGAAAAACGTTTTACGGTCGGCAATATATATCTATTCCGCCAGGGGGTTTGCCCAGGCCTGGCGCCAGGGGGCGTGGCCCCGCGGGCCGGCTGCGGCCTGGCAAGCCGAGGGCGAGCCTGCCCGGGCGTCCCGACCGAGGCCTGGCAAGTCGAGCGCGGGCCTGCCCGGGCGTCCTGGACGAGCCCGGCCTGGTGATCGCTCCGCGTCCTTGATAGGTGCAAGGCGATTGTGTAACCCCAGCGGCAGCCGCTACACACGTCCCCCCAGAATCGACTTGCACCGACAGGGTCAACTTGAGGGGGGTCCTGATGACCCGGCCGAAGCGACCCCTGGTGGGTCGTGGGAGGGGGTCCGGTGAGGTGGTGGGCGGTCGAGTGGGGGGCACCGTGGACGGGGGGCGGCCTCGCCGCGGCGGGAGGGCCACCCGTGGTGGGTGGTCGACGTCCACGTGCGCCGGCTTGAGGCGGTCCACTGCAATCCGGTCCGACCTGCCGCCGATGTCGATGACGAACGACTTGTCGTCCCGTCGCAGCACCCGGAAGGGCCCGTCGTACGGCGGCTGGAGTGGCCGCCGATGTGCGTCGTGACGCACAAAAACATACTCCGCGGTGCGGAGTGCTGGGGGGACGTAGGACTGGGGGTCACCGTGGTGGGATGTCGGCACGGGGGCAAACCGTCGGGCGGCCTCCTGGAGGTCCGAGCGCTGGCGAGCTGCGGACCAGGGGCTGGTAGCGTCGGGCACGAATTCGCCCGGGACGCGTAGCACCTGGCCATAGACCAGCTCGGCGGTGGATGCCTGGAGGTCCTCCTTGGGGGCCGTGCGAAGGCCCAAAAGGACCCACGGCAGCCGGTCGGCCCAACCGCCGTCTTGAAGGCCGGCCATGAGCGCGGCCTTCATGGAGCGGTGGAATCGCTCGCACAACCCGTTTGCTTGGGGGTGGTAGGCCGTAGTACGGTGGAGCTTGACCCCCAGGTTGCGGGCGACCGCGCCCCACAGCTCGGAGGTGAACTGTGGTCCGCGGTCTGACGAGATGTCCGCCGGTGCGCCGAAGCGGGCGACCCAGGTGGCGATGAAGGCCTGCGCCACGTCGGCGGTGGTGGTGGAGACGAGGGGAACGGCCTCCGGCCACCTGGTGGTCCTGTCCACCATGGTGAGCAGGTGTGTGAACCCTCGTGATGGGGGAAGGGGGCCCACCAGATCCACGTTGACGTGGTCGAAACGTCGTTCGGGCACGGTGAAAGGTGCCAGCGGGGCCTGGGTGTGTCGGTGGACCTTGGCCCGTTGGCAGGCGGTGCAGGCGCTGGTCCAATCGCGGACGTCCCGACGAAGGCCGTGCCAGACGAAACGCGCCGACACCAGCTTCTGGGAAGCTTTCCGGCCCGGGTGGGAAAGGCCGTGGAGGGAGGCGAAGATGCGGCGTTGCCAGGTGACGGGCACGATGGGGCGAGGCCGGCCTTGGGAGACGTCGCAGAGCAGGACAGTGTCCGCGCAGGGGATGTCGGCCAGGCGGAGGCCCGTGTCCGCCGCCCGGAGGGCTTGCACCGTGGTGTCGGTGGTTTGGTCCGCCGCCATGAGCGCAAAATCCACGCCCAGGTGGACCGCGTTCGCGCTGGCCCGGGAAAGACAGTCGGCCACGGCGTTGTTTTTGCCGGCGACGTGCCGGATGTCCGTGGTAAACTCCGACACGGCGGAGAGGTGGCGCTGTTGGCGGGCCGACCATGGCTCCGTGACCTTGGCCATGGCGTAAACCAACGGCTTGTGGTCGACGAACGCCGTGAAAGGTCGGCCCTCCAGGAGGTGGCGGAAATGGCGGACGGCCAGGTGTAGACCGAGGAGCTCCCGGTCAAACGTGCTGTATTTGAGCTCGTTCGGCCGGAGCTGCCGGCTGAAAAAAGCGAGTGGCTGCCAAACCCCGTTCACCCATTGCTCATGTACGGCGCCCACCGCGTAGTCGGAGGCATCCGTGGTGAGGGCGATGGGAGCGTTGAGCACCGGGTGAGCGAGCAGTGTTGCGTCGGCGAGGGCCCGCTTTGAGCTTTGGAAGGCCGCATCCATTGCTGCGGACCAGGCGATGTCGTGCTTGGCCGGCTTGCCCCGGAGGGCTTCGTAGAGGGGCCGCATGAGTTGAGCAGCGCGGGGCACGAAGCGGTGATAAAAATTCACCATTCCCAGGAATTCCTGCAGGGCCTTTATGGTGCGGGGACGCGGGAAAGTGGTGATGGCCTCGACCTTGGTTGGCAGCGGCACAGCCCCGTTCTTGGTGATGTGGTGGCCCAAAAAATCAACGGCCGTCGTGCCGAAGTGGCATTTGGCCGGGTTGACGATGAGGCCGTGCTCGCTGAGGCGCCCGAACAGTGTTCGGAGGTGGAGGAGGTGCTCGGCCCGGGACGTGCTGGCGACGAGGATGTCGTCCAGGTAAACGAAAAGGAACGGCAGGTCACGCAGCACGCCGTCCATCAAGCGCTGGAACGCCTGAGCCGCGTTCTTGAGACCAAACGGCATCCGCAAGAACTCGAATAAGCCGAACGGCGTGATGACTGCCGTTTTAGGGACGTCGGCCGCCCTGACAGGTACCTGGTGATATCCCCGTATGAGATCAATTTTTGAAAAAATGACCCGTCCCGCCAGACGGGCGGAGAAGTCTTGGATATGCGGGATCGGGTACCTGTCGGGTGTTGTAGCGTCATTAAGACGGCGGTAGTCGCCACACGGGCGCCATCCACCCCCCGGCTTTGGCACGATGTGCAGTGGCGAGGCCCACGCGCTATCGGAGCGCCGCACGATGCCGAGGTGCTCCAACGCGTCGAATTCGGCCTTCGCAACGGCAAGCTTGGCTGGGTCGAGGCGGCGGGCCCTGGCGTAGACCGGCGGGCCCGTGGTTGGTATGTGGTGCTCGATCCCATGCCGTACTGCGACGGCCGAAAACGTCGGCCGCGTGAGGGCCGGGAACTCCGCGAGCAGGCGAGCAAACTCGTTCGCCGCCGGGACGGTGCATGCCAGCTCGGTCGGCGCGGAGCTGCTCAATGTGCATACCAGGGAGCTGAAGGTTTCAGCGTTGATTAAACGACGCCGTTGGACGTCCACCAGCAGTCCGTGTGCGCAGAGGAAGTCGGCGCCGAGCAGAGCCATGGGCACGTTGGCGGTTACAAACGTCCAAGCGAAGCGTTGGCCGCCGAAGCAGAGGGTGACGTTGCGCGGGCCGAAGGTGCGGATAGTCGATCCGTTGGCCGCAACCAAGGAGGGGCCGCAAACCGCGGATTGCCTATCCTGGTCAGAGGCGGGCATGACGCTCACTTGGGCGCCGGTGTCGCACAGGAAGCGCCGTCCGGACGCTTTATCCGTGATGAACAGTAAGTTGCCCGTGTGACTGTGGCCGGCGTTCATGGCAGGTAATGAAGCTGTGGCTGCTGTGGCTCCCACGTCGATCGAAAGAATGGACGCGACAAAAAGCTTGAATTCATCTGAGCTGCTTTATTAGAATCAAACACTCAGGCACTCTGGGAAAAACGTTTTACGGTCGGCAATATATATCTATTCCGCCAGGGGGTTTGCCCAGGCCTGGCGCCAGGGGGCGTGGCCCCGCGGGCCGGCTGCGGCCTGGCAAGCCGAGGGCGAGCCTGCCCGGGCGTCCCGACCGAGGCCTGGCAAGTCGAGCGCGGGCCTGCCCGGGCGTCCTGGACGAGCCCGGCCTGGTGATCGCTCCGCGTCCTTGATAGGTGCAAGGCGATTGTGTAACCCCAGCGGCAGCCGCTACAATATAAAGATTAACTGATTAGATTTTGGGTTGAAGAGGTCATAGGTTTAAGGTCAACGTCTGTAATAGGTCTATAACTTGAGAATGGCTAAAGGGATCTAATTCAAATTTGGTACAGGTATGTATAATGATGCAAGGGTTAAGTGATTATATTTTGGGGGTCCTGAGGTCAAAGGCCAAAGATCAGAGGTCATGTCAGGTAAAAATGTGAGAACTTGTGAAGAGCTGAAGTGATTTAAATTAAAACCTGGTACAGCTATGTATAATGATGTAAACATAAACTGATTAAATTTTGGGGTCAAAGGTCATGTCAGGTCAGGTAAAAAATATGCTAACTTGGGCATAGCTGAATTGATTAAAATCAAACTTGATACAAGTATTATGATGATGTAATAATGTGGGTGGAGGCATATCAGTCGACGTCGTTATGTCAAAGAGTGCCATTCTATTTCATACTTGCTTTCATGATGCATAACCGGTACAGCATTTGGATAATTGTGCTTAAATTTACTTGAAGCTATTGCATGTTCTCCAACTTTGTTGTTATCAAACTTAACAAGAATACAAGCTATTCTTCCAAAATTGTTTTGGATAACAGCTTCTACTTTACCCATGGCACCGTTAATCAAACCATCTGATGTGTTTACATTGATTGTCATCATCACTCTGGCACCAACGCATTGGTTGATGTGGACGGATTATGACAAAACTAAGTGGATGAGTTGGTTAGGTGACAAGAACAAGCCGATTAGATTCTGCTTCAGGTCGGAATCTAGACTCAGCCCATCAGTGGGATACAAAACGTAACTGTTCAGCCTGGCAGAGGTTTGCGCTCTACCGAGTGCCATTGTAGTTTCGTCTATTTTTCACAGGTAAAGTTTAATGAGTTGATCTTTTGTACCATTCTATTTCTATGTCGCAGTCTGATAACCGCCATATTTGATTAACCGGCAGGGACAAAGTGCCATGGATGCCGGATAAAACAGCTTTTACTGTACTTGGAAAGCCTGGTGTTGGCTTAACAGTTGAGGTGGCTGGTTTAACATTTTAGGGTCTTGAGTTTGAACCCTTGTCATGTTGTTGAAATAACACCAGGTGGGTTGATTCAGCCTGTCATCCATTCAGTGTCAGCAAAATGAGTACCAGCTTACTGATGACAGAACCAACAGATGTGCCAACAACGGCACAACCCAACTGCGTTTTCAGAAATATAATGCAACCAACAGCAATAGGCTGCATACAAAACAACAAATGTACTTGGACATGAGGGCACATACAATCCTATGCTGACTGTACATGGAAAAAAAACTTTACTCTGGACGTGCCCCTTCAGATGCATGTTATACGTTCGAGTTTCAAGGTTCCAAAGCAAATATCACTAGCAGATCAATCAAACAAACCATCTACAAAACCCCCTCCATTCAATCACAACGTACCTCAAAACAACCCTGTCCAATCACAAGCCACCTCAAACCCCCTCCACCCAATCACAAGCAACTTTACCTTCAAGATCTCCAACAAGATAAATGGATGCAGCACAAGATGGTAATGATTTTGGAGGTCTCTGCGAGTGATTCCAGGCCGGGTCATGATGTGGTACATCAGTGATTCCAACAATCCCTTACACACGGGCAGGTTAAGAGTCCCATCCACAATGCGCCAAGGCCGGGGGATGTAGCTCGGTTGGCTGGTGAGGAACAAAGCAAGCCAGACAAGGAAAGAACTTTCATTCCTGGAGTTTGGTCAAACAAAGAATGTAATTACTGACTTCCAGCACCGGAGACTTTCCATGTGAATGATGAAATCTGCAGCTCTGCTCATTTCCACCTCGCTGGAGCTGAGTTTTCCTAACTAAATTTGTCCTGTTGTTATGTGTGTTATACATTAATTTGTTGCTGAATCGTCCCATTGCAATATTTCATGTTAACTTGTTTGTTGCTTTGGATAGAAAGTTTGCTTCAGAATATCAGAACTGGGTGTGTTCCCTGAGTGCTACACTTCGGTTTCCTCAACTTTATCCTATCCTGTTTCGTATTTCATTTATTTCCTTATATCTTGAAGAAAAAAAATAATCAGCTTTTCCAACAGAAAATGTACAAAGTAGAATTTTATTTAGTTCACATGGAAAAATGATACTGTTACGTTTATGGGGGGTAGGCAATGAAACACCTTAGTCCAGGTAGAAGTGTATAGAGTACCATGCTCCGTATGTCTCAATGAAGAAGAAGAACCACCATGTACCGTAAGTTGGGAATCCGTTAGACCGGATGTTGTGCAAGTGTATAATTGTCCCCATGACGAGGGGTGGGGTGATGGTAATTAGTTAGGGATTAAGGGTAATTAATCCCCTGTATGCAAAGTGCCTCTGTAATCTTTTCCTGTGTTCCTTATGACACTGCAGTGCACACACATAGCCAAGCCAAGCCAAGCAATCATGCATTAAAACAGTAAATAAAAACCAACTGGAACAGGACATTGAACAATAACTTTGGCGCTGCCACCTCCCACATCACAATATTAAGCAGGCAGGTCCGTGAAGCCACGCTCCAAAGAGCAGTGATTGGTCCGGTATTGTTGAGCAATGAGAGGGACCCGCTGATAGGAGCAGGCATGGGGATCGTCGGATGACGTCAGAGCCTTGAGAATAAATGAATTGAGTCCCGACATTTTGTCCTCTTGCGTGGGTACAGTCATTACGAGCAGACACCGTTTATACGCTCTTGCATTGGGACATTGGTGCCGTGCAGTCACAGGTATCTCTTGGGTCCTGGCTTTGGTGACGAACGGCCGCATATACATCTCTCTCGGCATCTGGATTTCATCATGAACAGTCGTGTCCCGACATTTTGTCTCGTGGTCCCTGGCTTTCATCGGTTCGAGTGACCGCAATGTCCTTTCCTTGGCTTGCCGGTGCCGACTGGGCGTCGTCTGGGTGCTGTGTGGAGCAGATGGCGAGTGGATGGGCACGGCCTGCTCGCTTCGCAGCTGGAGGAGCGAACTGCACACTAAGGCCTGTCCCCGCAAACGGACTTCGCGCCAGGGCGTGCATTTCCCGCGTAGGGACGAGGGACCTTCGACGGCCCCGGACGGTCACGGACGCCAGGTGGAGTGCAGGCAAACGCACCTCACAAACACGTCACATTATTTTCACCTTTATTTTTACCCTCTCCAGAGGAGACGGTATTGCATTTGAGTCTGTTTGTTTGTCTGTTTGTTTGTTTCTCTGTTTGTCCACACCGAATAAATAAGATTTTATCTGCAACAGTTGGTCCGATTGACAGGAAATTTTCACCATAGGTGCAACCACACCTGCAGAAGTTTTATTGATAATTATGACGTCATAGCTCACGTGGTTCGGCCGCCATCTTGGAAAAATCGAAAAACTTTGCACCTCTATATCTTGGAAGGCGACAAAGAGAAAAAATTGAGACGTGGCTCATTGTAAAGAACTCTCCATGGGGAATAAAATATGTTAATGATAATGTCATAGGTGCCTCCATTATGACGTCATAATTCGACAAGTACAAAACTTCATCCGATCAAGATGAAATTTCTTGAGCATAATCTAGGAATAAATTAGCTTGGGGAAAAAAAAAATGATGACATAATCGGTCACGTGGTTCGGCCGCCATTTTTTTTTTTTTTTTTTTTTTTTTTTTTGTATACAAGATCGAGGCTCGTGAAAGAGCTAACATTAATCACACAAAAAGACAAACTGACACACAAAACACAAAAAACAAGGGGAGCGGCAGACAAGATGGGGAGAGAGGGGGAAGGACACAAAAGAGAGGGGGAAGAGGGGGAAGGACACAAAAGAGAGGGGGAAGAGGGGGAAGGACACAAACACAACATTTGAGAGCAGGGACATCGGGAGGACTTGGGGGGAGGTGGGAGAGGAATAAAACATATGAACACTGCAAGGACTCTGGGGTGAATTACCGGGGGTAGAAAAGATCAAGGTTTTCGATGGGGGAAGATAAGAGATGGTGGTGAACAGCTGTTTTAAAGACCTGGAGGGAGGAGTGGGATTGAAGGGAGTGGGGGAGTTTGTTCCAGAGGCGGGAGAAAAGGGGAATGAAAGAGTGAAGGTGAGCAGAGAGCCTAGACTTTGGCAGTTTAACCATAAGAGGGTTGCAGGCAGATCTTGTGCGACCTGAAGGAATATTGGGGGGACAGAGCACAGAGAGAGCTGGGGGAGCAAGGCCGGAGAGGAGTCGGTAGAAGACAGAAAGACCACCAACCTGCCTGTGGTGAGTGAGTGAAAGGCCCTCGGTGTTGACTACATCGCATGAGATTCCAATGATTCTGAAAGCTTTGGCCTCAACAGCGTGAAGCCGAGCAAGGTGTGAGGCAGGAGCACCAGCCCAGAGGGGGGAACAGTATTCCATTGAGCTGTGGATGAAAGCCTTGTATGTGGTGAGGAGCTCAGGTGTGCCAAGGAAGGACTTCGCACGACGGAGGATGCCCAGTCGGCGACTGGCTTTGGAGGCCAGCTTGGAAATGTGGTTTTCCCAAGAAAGATCATGGCAGATAGTGAGATCCAAAAGCTTGAGCGACAGAACTTCTTGGAGAGGATTGTTGAGAAAGTAGATGGGAGGGTTGTCCAGTCGGTCCTTTCGGAGAGACATTGTAAGAGTGTGAGATTTGTCAGGATTGAAAGACATGTTCCACTTGTTTGACCAGTCTGTGATTTTGTCCAGGTCTGCAAAGAGTGAGGAGGCTGCAGACTGCCGATCTGAGGGATGAGGAATGGAGCGACAGAGAGTAGAGTCGTCAGCAAAGAGATAGAGAGGATTTTCAAGAGAGTCAGAGAGATCATTGATGAAGACCAGAAAAAGCACAGGGCCCAGAACACTACCTTGGCGAACTCCAGCCTGAACAGGAAGAGGAGATGAGAGAAACCCATTCAGGGCCACACGTTGACTACGACCAGAGAGGAAGTCCGCCAGCCATGCGTGGAGATTTCCATGGATACCAAAGGAGGAGAGTTTGGTGAGCAGAGCAGGGTGCCAGACCGTATCGAAGGCACGTGAAATGTCAAGGGAGACAGCTCTAATTTCCTGTTTGGCGTTGAGGACCTCCATCCATTGTTGAGAAAGCAGAAGCAGCATGTCCAGAGTAGAGTGACCACGTCTGAAACCAAATTGATGATCAGAGATCAAGCCATTGGAGAAGAGGAAAGATTTAATATCTGAAGCAATGATGGATTCCATGACTTTGCTGATAATTGGGAGAAGGCTGATTGGTCTGTAGTTGCTGGGATCTGTTTTTGCACCTTTTTTGTGCAAAGCGGTGATGTTGGCTGATTTCCAAGCAGATGGCAGATGACCTTGAGCAAAAGAGAGGGTGAAGAGAACAGAAAGAGGGAGTGAAAGAGCAGAAGAACATGATTTTAGGACCCGTGGGCTGATGCCGTCAGGACCAGTTGCAGAATCAGAGTCGAGGGTTGACAGAAACTTTTCCACCTTGTCAGGAGGAAAGGACACAGAGTCCAGGAGCAGCTGGGTACGACTGGGTACGGTGGGTACAGAGAGGGATGGGTTTGGGACACAAGATTTAGAGGCAAACACAGAGTTGAGGCATTCAGCTTTTTCACGTGCGGAGTCAGTCGTTAAGCCGTTTGAGGTGAGGGAGGGGATGGAGGGGGAACAAACACCAGAAACAGATTTGACCAGATGCCACCAGGATTTGGAAGAGGGAGACAGATAAGAGAGTTCGGTCTTGAGAATGGTGAGATATTGTTTCCTGGCTCTCCTGAGGGTGGACACACACTTGTTTCGGGCTTTGTGAAAGGAAATGAGATTTCCTTCTGTTGGATTTGCTTTCCAGGAGACGAAAGCAAGTTGTTTCAGGGCAACAGCCTCACCACAAGATTCCGTGTACCATGGACGGGAGGAAGGGTATGACAACTGAAGACGAGATGGGATAAATCTGTGCATGAGAGAGAGCAATTTACTTTGAAAGAATTCCCAGGATGAGTTGATGTCAGAGGCGGTAGAGATGGGAGACCAGTCCAGATGATTGATGGCTGCTTGAAGACCGTGCCAGTTGGCCTGAGTGATATGCCAGACTCGTCGACGCTGAGGAGGCTCTCTGAGAATGGTCAGAGAGATGTCCACTTTGACAAGCACATGATCAGATGAGCCGATTGGAGCAGAAGAAGAGCAGCAGACATTTTCAGGGAAGTTTGTCATAACCAAATCCAGAAGAGAAGATGCTCCGTTGACTGAGATCCGGGTCGGGAAATTGACAGATTGTGTCAGTCCCAGTGAGTCGCAGAAGTCCTTTGCTGAAGAGCCATGGCTGGTGAGAGAGGTACCCACACCCAGCCAACTGGCATGGTGACAATTGAAATCACCACATATGAGGAAGAGAGAGTTGGGATGGGTAGATAGAAGTTGGTCCATATTATCAGACAGTGAGATGTAGATGGAGTCATCGCTGTTTGGTGGACGGTACAACACACATATGAACAAAAGGTGGGAGCGAAGGGGAAGCCGTAGCCAAAGGTATTCCTGGGGGTGAGGTGGAGAGAGGGCAGTGCAGGGCGAGTGAGGAAGAGAGTTTTTTTATAAAGATAGCAACCCCCCCCCCCCCCCCCCCTCCAGGACGAGGCTCAGGTCTATCATACCGGAGGAGGGAGTAACCTGGGAGAGATACCAAGGCATCAGAGACATCATGAAGGAGGAAAGTTTCTGTTAAGCAGATCACATCTGGTTTGTCAGAAGCAACCTGTATGGAGAGGTCAGTCAAGTTTGAGCGAAGGCCCCGGATGTTTGAGGTCCATACCGTTAATGAAGAGGAAGGGGGAGCATCGGGTCCAGAACAGGGGGGGGGGAGGGGTAGGGTAAGATGTGGAAGAGGAGGAAGAGGTAGGGAGAGCTGTTGAAGGTGTGTCAGAGATTTCAGAGATTTCAGAATAGCTTGGAGAAAGGGAAGAATGGGGCGGACAAAAGGTTTGATGGAGATTTGGCGAGGCACAGTGAGGTGTTATTTGAGGAGGGGGACGAGCGAGGCAGAAGGTTTGGGGAGATGAAGGTGAAAGTTGGAAGGGGGAAGAAGCAGGGAGGATGCTTTGAGGAGGAGGGGTGAGAGGGGAGTCTAGGAGGGGAGGAGCGAGGGAGAGTCTCAGAGGGGAGGGGTGTGGGGGGAAGTTTAGGAGGGAGGGGAGGGAAGGTGCAAGGGGGGAGATTTGAAAGGGATGGGTGATGGGGAGGATTTGGAGGGGAGGGGTGAGATTGGATTTTGAAAAGTGTACGATTCATGGGAAACGAACATTTTTTGCAAAATGAGTTTGAGACCTTCGAGTCAAAAATACGTTTGAGGACACTGGAGGAGGGGTGGAGTTCTGGATAGTTTAGGGAATGTAGAAAGGAGGAACTGTAAGAGATGGTATTATATATATTTTTTGGAATGAATAGATTTGGTGAGCAAGACGAAAGCATCCTTTTGTCGGAAAAGAAGAAAAGGGTGTTATAATATATGAGAGAAAATAGTTGTTCAGGGGAGAGATTATACATTTCTAACCGCGTGATCGCGAACGAAGAACGAACGAACAAAAAGAACAACAAATAAACGAATAAGACCTGGGAAGGAAATATTTTTTGGGGGTTTTTTTTGTTTTTTTTTGTGAGTAGAGATATTAAACAAGGAGGTACGGGGTGAACGACTGGGACGAAACAGAGAACGAAAATAATTTCAGCGCATTCGACGAATCGCTGAGAGAAAAACAAAACCACAAGGTAGGAGACGGTACGGTAGTCTACGCCTACGAGTACTAGGCCGCAGAATACTCGATACCATTAACCGACGATTGTGTATACATGTACGAAAAATTAGCACCGAAAATTTTCCAAAAGATACACTATAGGTACACACACCGAAAGATAGATACAGTCTCGACAAAAACACGATTGTGAAAGATCACTTAGCTTCGAGAGCGTGAGCGCATGGAGCAGCTTCGAAAAGACGTGACCTCGCCGTGATCTCGCGAGATCTCAACCACTTTTTGTTTTAACACAAAAGCCTTAACAACCACTGAAAATACATCCTGGCGAGAGTTTGCAATCTCTGATTGCTGTTTTTCTTGTTCCCCTTGTGTTGTATACGAGTCCGTCTGGAGGGTCCCTCGATTAGGAATTTTAGTTTGCCATGCATTCTTTTGTTACCGGCATTTCTTTCAATAAAGCCGGTATTTGTACATTTTAATTCTGTGTCGGTTTGCATCGATTAACAGGGTCGAAGACGTCCAGTAGGGTCTGTGAAGGTAAGAGCTTTGCTGCCCCCCACTGCCCTCCCCAGCGGGTATAAAGAAGGTCCGCCATCATTGACAAAGCGCCTCGGAGTGTAAAGCCCAATCGGCTTTCCGTCCCGAGGGGTGTTCATCCTGGGAACGCGACAATACGTGCTGTGCAACACCACAAATCGCTCTGAATCTAAATCCTAACGAGAGCGTTTCATATTCCCTCGTGGACCAGAGGTTGTAGGGAATGGAATGCGGGGCCGATAATTATTAGCATACTCATCGTCATATGCCATCTGTTTACCGAGTCATAAATCCCAGATTACAATCAAATCGGTCAGGGTTTAACAAACGGTCATGAATCTCCAGATAGCCCTGAGCAAAGAAAGGTTTTTACATTGAGGTGCAAGCTGAGAGAAAAAAGGGTTCAACAAAAGGATCATAAATCTCCAGATATCCCTGAGCAAATCAAGGTTTTTACAATGAGGTGCAAGCTGAGAGACACAGATATGCAAATGTAACCAGGATCAGAACAATGGAGCTCGTAAACAAACTTTGAGAATTAATGAATTCCATTCCTCCGGCACGACACCGTTCGGTGCCATGAGTTTAAATATATTTAAATATATATTTAGATTTATTTTATATATTTAAACTTACAATTTTAACTTGTTGTACGTTTCATAACAAAACACTATTCTTAAAATATACCACAGTGACTCGGCGCGCTCCGCGCGCCTCACCACACGTCGTTTCAGAGGGATAGCCATCTTTGACAATTTCGGTGTATTTTGGGTCTTCATGGTGTTTTGGGTCTTCAGGGCCATTTTGGGTCTTTTTTTTTTTGTTTGTTTTTTTTTGTATACAAGATCGAGGCTCGTGAAAGAGCGAACATTAATCACACAGAAAGACAAACAGACACACAAAACAAATAACATCGGGAGCGGTAGACAAGATGGGGAGAGAGGGGGAAGGACACAAACACAACATTTGAGAGCAGGGACCGAGAGACATGGAGAGAACTGTGGGAGGGAGAGGGC
Source organism: Myxine glutinosa (assembly GCF_964187855.1). Classification (NCBI taxonomy): domain Eukaryota; kingdom Metazoa; phylum Chordata; class Myxini; order Myxiniformes; family Myxinidae; genus Myxine; species Myxine glutinosa. The sequence goes on from NC_136272.1 coordinate 55,625,591, forward strand.
TTTGGGGGGAAGGCATGGGAAAGGGGGGGGGGGGGTGGGAGAGGTATAAAACATATGGACACTGCCAAGACTTCCAGGAAAGAAGTTGGAATTTCAAACAAGGTGGATCTGGGGTGAATTAGTGGGGGTAGAAAAGATCAAGGTTTTGGATGGGGGAAGATAAGAGATGGTGGTGAACAGCTGTTTTGAAGACCTGGAGGGAGGAGTGGGATTGAAGGGAGTGTGGGAGTTTGTTCCAGAGGCGGGAGAAAAGAGGAATGAAAGAGTGAAGGTGAGCAGAGAGCCGAGATTTCGGCAGTTTAACCATCAGAGGGTGGCTGGCAGATCTTGTGCGACCTGTAGGAATATTTGGGGGACAGAGCACAGAGAGAGCTGGGGGAGCAAGGCCGGAGAGGAGTTGGTAGAAGACAGAAAGACCACCTACCTGCCTGCGGTGAGTGAGTGAAAGGCCCTCAGAGATAGCTTCATCGCGGGAGATTCCAATGATTCTGAAAGCTTTGGATTCAACAGCGTGAAGCCGAGCCAGGTGTGAGGCAGGAGCACCAGCCCATAGGGGAGAACAGTATTCCATTGAGCTGCGGATGAAAGCCTTGTATGTGGTGAGGAGCTCAGGTGTGCCTAGGAAGGACTTCGCACGACGGAGGATGCCCAGTCGGCGACTGGCTTTGGAGGCCAGCTTGGAAATGTGGTTTTCCCAAGAAAGATCATGGCAGATGGTGAGACCCAAAAGCTTGAGCGACAGAACTTCTTGGAGAGGATTGTTGAGAAAGTAGATGGGAGGGTTGTCCAGTCGATCTTTTCGGAGAGACATAGTAAGAGTGTGAGATTTGTCAGGATTGAAAGACATGTTCCACATGTTTGACCAGTCTTTGATTTTGTCCAGGTCTTCAGAGAGTGAGGAGGCTGCAGACTGCCGATCTGAGGGAAGAGGAATGGAGCGGCAGAGAGTGGAGTCATCAGCAAAGAGATACAGAGGATTTTCCAGAGAGTCGGAGAGATCATTGATAAAGACCAGAAAAAGCACAGGGCCCAGCACACTGCCTTGGGGAACTCCAGCCTGAACGGGAAGGGGAGATGAGAGAAATCCATTCAGGGCCACACGTTGACTACGACCAGAGAGGAAGTCCGCAAGCCATGCATGGAGATTTCCATGGATACCATAGGAGGAGAGTTTGGTGAGCAGAGCTGGGTGCCAGACCGTATCGAAGGCACGTGATATGTCAAGGGAGACAGCTCTGATTTCCTGTTTGGCATTGAGGACCTCCATCCATTGTTGAGACAGCAGAAGCAGCATGTCCAGAGTAGAGTGACCTGGTCTGAAACCAAATTGATGATCAGAGATCAAGCCATTGGAGAAGAGGAAAGATTTCATATCCGAAGCAATGATGGATTCCATGACTTTGCTGATAATTGGGAGCAGGCTGATTGGTCTGTAGTTGCAAGGATCTGTTTTTGCACCTTTTTTGTGTAAAGCGGTAATGTTTGCTGATTTCCAGGATGCTGGCAGATGACCTTGAGCAAAAGATAGGGTGAAAAGAATAGAGAGAGGGTGAGATAGAGCGGCAGAGCAGGATTTTAGGACCCGTGGGCTGATGCCATCTGGTCCAGTTGCAGAATCAGAGTCGAGGTTTGACAAAAACTCCTCCACCTTGTCAGGAGAGAAGGTCACAGAGTCCAGGAGCAGTTTGGTTCGACTGGGAAAGGTGGGAACAGAGAGAGATGGGTTTGGGACTAAGGATTTTGAGGCAAACACAGAGTTGAGGCATTCGGCTTTGTCACGTGCGATGTCAACTGTGTGGCCATTTGAGGTAAGGGAGGGGATTGGAGGGGGAACAAACACCAGAAACGGATTTGACCAGACGCCACCAGGATTTGGAGGAAGGAGACAGGTTTGAGAGTTCATTCTTGAGTGAGGAGAGATAGTGCTTCCTGGCACTCCTGAGGGTAGACACACACTTGTTCCAAGCTTGGTGGAAGGAACTGAGATTTCCTTCAGTTGGATTAGCCTTCCAAGAGGCAAAGGCAAGTTGTTTCAGGGCAACTGCCTCACCACAAGATTCAGTGTACCATGGACGGGAGGAAGGGTAAGACAACTGAAGGCGAGATGGGATAAATCTGTGCATGAGAGAGATCAGTTTGCTTTGGAAGAATTCCCAGGAAGAATGGATGTCAGAGGCAGTGGAGATGGGAGACCAATCCAGACGATTGATGGCTACTTGAAGACCGTCCCAGTCGGCCTGAGTGAAATGCCAGACTCGTCGACGCTGAGGAGGCTCTCTGAGAATGGCCAGAGAGATGTCCACTTTGACAAGCACATGATCAGAAGAACCGATTGGAGCAGAAGAAGAGCAGCAGACATTAGCAGGGAAGTTAGTCATAACCAAGTCTAGAAGAGAAGATACTCCATTGGCTGAGATCCGGGTCGGGAAATTGACAGATTGTGTCAATCCCAGTGAGTCACAGAAGTCCTTTGCTGAGGTGCCATGACTGGTGAGAGAGGAACCCACACCCAACCAGGTGGCATGATGACAATTGAAGTCACCACATATGAGGAAGAGAGAGTTGGGATGAGTGGATAGAAGTTGGTCCATGTTGTCAGACAGTGAAATGTAGATGGAGTCATCACTGTTTGGGGGACGGTACAGAACACATATGAACAAAAGGTGGGAGCGGAGAGGAAGCCGTAGCCAGAGGTACTCCTGGGGGTGAGGAGGAGAGAGGGCAGTGCAAGGAGAGTGAGGAAGAGAGTTTTTGATAAAGATAGCCACCCCACCACCAGGCCGAGGCTCAGGTCTATCATACCGGAGGAGGGAGTAACCAGGAAGAGATATTAAGGAATCAGAGACATCTTGAAGGAGGAAAGTCTCTGTTAAGCAGATCAAGTCTGGATTGTCAGAAGCAACCTGTATGGAGAGATCAGTCAGGTTTGAGCGAAGGCCCCGGATGTTTGAGGTCCATACCGTTAATGAAGAGAGAGGGGGAGCATCGGGTACAGGACAGGGGAGGGGAGGAGTAGGGTAAGATGAAGGATGAGAGGGGGAGGTAGGGAGAGCAGTTGTTAGTGTGTCAGCGATTGCAGAAGAGTTCCAAGAAAGGGAAGGATGAGGAGGATGAAAGGTTTGAAGGTGAAGGGATGAGGCACAGTGAGGGGTTGTTTGAGGGGGGGCAGAGGAAAGAAGAAGGTTGGGGGGGGTGGAGGTATGAGAAAGAAGGGAGACGAAGTGGGGAGGAGGCAGCTTTGAGGAGGAGGGGAGAGGAGGGAGAATTGGAGAGGAATGGTATGGGGGGAGATTTGAATGGGAGGGGTTGGGGGGGAGTTTTGAAGGGGAGGAGTGAGGGGGGAGTTTAGGAGGGGAAGGGCAAGGGGGGAGTTCAGGAGTGGAAGGGCAAGGGGGGAGTTCAGGAGTGGAGGGGTAGGGGGGGAGTTTAAGAGTGGCGGGGCAAGGGGGGAGTTTAGGAGTGTAGGTGCAAGGGGAGGGATTTGGATGGGAGGGGCAAGAGGGGAGTTTAGAAAGTGGATGATTAATGAAAGACGAACATTGAAAACAAATTGGGTTTGTTGTGATTTTCAAGTTAGCAATCCGGTTCAGAATGATGGAGGAGGGATGGAATGAATGTGAATTTAGACCATGTAGTGAGGGAGACGTATAAGATATTGAATTTCTTTTTTTTGAGGTGGAATGAGTTGGAGAGGAAATTGAGAAAAGCCTTTTAAATAGGAAGAAAAACAGCGTGTTGTAAAATACCACTGAGTAAAACACTGAAGGGGAAAGGTTATACATATTTAAATAATATTTAAACAGAACCGTGAACAATCTTATGTGCACAAAAATACCAACGGGGGGAGAGCCGAGAGGGACCACCACGAGTCACGTGAAGGGCAAACGGGGGATGGCAAGGAGTTCAGGGTCTTTTGGATTTTCTGGGCCTTTCAGGGTATTTTGGGTCTTTGTGGTGTTTTGGGTCTTAAGGGTCTTTTGTTTCCCCTCGGTATTTAAAGGTCTTTGGCATATTTTGGTTCTTTGGGCCTTTTGGATCTTCAGGGTGTTTTGGATCTTCAGGGTGTTTTGGATCTTCAGGGTGTTTTGGATCTTCAGGGTGTTTTGGGTCTTTTGGGTCTTTGGGGTATTTAAGGATATTTTGGGTCGAAAGGGACTTTGGGGTCTTCAGGGTGTTTTGGGTCTTCAGGGTGTTTTGGGTCTAAAGGGGTATTTTGGGTCTAAAGGGGTATTTTGGGTCTAAAGGGGTATTTTGGGTCTAAAGGGGTATTTTGGGTCTAAAGGGGTGTTTTGGGTCTTCGGGGTCTTTTGGCTATTTGGGGTCTTTTGGCTATTTAGGGTCATTTGGGTCTGTGGGTCTTTTGGATCCTCTGGGCCTTTGGGGTGTTTTGGGTCTTCAGGGGCTTTTGGGTTTTAATGGCCTTTTGGTTCCTCTGAGTCTTGAAAAATCTTTTGGGTCTTCGGGATGTTTTGGGTCTTTGGGGCCATTTGGGTCTTTGGAGTCTTCGGGATGTTTTGGGTCTTTGGGGCCATTTGGGTCTTCAGGGTCGTTTGGGTCTTTGGGGTATTTTGGGTCTTCGGGGCCATTTGGGTATTCTGGATCCTCAGGGCCTTCAAGGGTATTTTGGGTCTTCAGGGTCTTTTGGGTCTTTTGGGTGTTTTGGATCTTCAGGGTCTTTTAGGGTATTTTGGGTCTCCATGGGTATTGGGGATTTAAAGGGTCGTCAATGGTCTGAGGGGTCTCAGCAGTCTCAATGTAATTAAGAGTTAACGGACTTTGTTTTTGGTGTTAATTTATGGTTTTGGTTTTGGGTTAATTTAATGTTAAGTCGAAGAAGAAGAAGACGTTTTGGTCGCATATAAACAAACAAACAAACAAACATATACGTTTGCTCTATTAAAATAAGATATGTGTATGTTTGAAGGAAAAATGTAACATGATGAATGAATACTTTGTTTCTAATAAGATTATTTTAAATCATATTCTGTCAAATAGATTTTAGTATGTAATATACAGTCACGTGAAAAAGTAAGTACACCCCATGTAAAGTTTTGACTTTTTCAACATATTTCAACATACAGCTATTTGATCTGCATTTCAACAATATTGATAGATAAAGGTGATATAATGTAACAAATATCATGAAACATTTACATTTTGTAGTCCATTGTATAATTTAAATAAACATAAATGCAAATTTCGCATGTGGAAAAAGTAAGTACACCCTTGGCTCTAATAGGTGGTATTGCCCCCTTTGGCAGAAACAACCTCAAGTAGGCGTTTCTTATAACTGTCTACCAGTCTCTGACATCGACTGGGAGAAATTTTTGCCCACTCCTCCATGAAGAATTATTTCAGCTGTGCGATGTTTGAGGGGTTTCTTGCATGCACAGTGTAGTGAAATCGTATTCGTACTGAACCCGGGGTGATGCTCGCTGCTCGTTGACACTGCTAGGGGCGTGACTATAAGACCCGCTGCTGCGGACGGTGCTCCGAGACTTCTCCTGTGACACGTTACATCTGGTAGACTCGCTAACGGTACGCCTGCATAGAATATCCAGCTTTCTTGCATTGAATGATATGAATGGACCCATGTGATGTCACATTGTATACTTATTGTATTTTCTACTTTACAGGATGATGTCATGATCTAAATGCAATTAAACCAACCCGTTGGACTAAAGTTGTGTGGACCTGATTGGTTTTACACAACACTTAATTGCATTTAAGATCTACCGACATGGCTGGCAACAAGACGCTGACGGTGTCCGTATTGTGCGCCGACCCGCAAGCCCCGGATGGTGGCTTGCAACTGAAGCACTGGCTCAGAACATTGGAGAATCTTTTTGATGAGCCTGAGACCGCGCCGACGGCTGCCGCGAAGCTAGCAACTCTACATGCAAAAATCGACTACCGGGTGTACAACTCTATCGCTCAATGCGCGACGTATGACCTCTCCATCGCGGAGCTCAAACGGCTGTACATAAAGGAAAAAAGCCCGGTGTATGCACGATATTTGCTGCAAACGCGACGTCAGCAACCCAACGAGGCGATGGACCACTACGCCCAGGAGCTCCGGCAGCTCTTGCTGGACAGCGTCAGGGAGCCACGGACTCCCGCGCAGGCTCAGGATGATCGTCTTTTAGATGCCTTCATTGCAGGGGTCTCCTCCCATAGCCCAGCAGATATGTGAAAAAATTGTGCTTTTGGTGATACAAGCATGAAATTTTGAACACTGATAGAGCATACTACTAGGAAGATTTTTGGATATAGGGGCATTCAAATCTTTTCCTAGGGACAAAATGGCGGCCATTTTAAAAATGGCCGTTTACGGATAATAAGATACACAGTACCGATGTCTATAAAACTAGATTTACTTATTGCTCAAGCACACCTATGATGTTTTTTTCACGTAAACAGGTTGTAAGATCATAATTAAATGTCAACAAACTCACATAACATTTATTTGGTCCTTATTCTTTACAAAAATAATTACTTTTTGAGCTATTTTGAGCAAACTCCAGAAACACAATGGAAATGAAGTGAAAATGCCACATTAACGCTGTGGAAGTGACTTTCACTATAAAACAGTCTACAAAACAGTCTTCCACATGTTTGTGTATATGTAACAGGTGTGTTATTCCTCCTGTATACTATCGTGTGCACTCCCCTGCACAGTGACACAGAGCTGAGCACTGGAGTGCGGCCTTAACACACTTGCACTGTTTCCTGCAACCCTTCTTGCATCCACATCTAATCAATTGTCGGCATGCCTCAGTTGCCTCTGTGAGGGTTGTCCAATATATCCCCCAGCCGTTATTACTCTGTTTCCAACCCCATTCACTTGGCGATGGGAGCTCAGGTGCGCAAATCATCATCTGGCCCCAACAAAAGCCGGCTTGGTAGGCAGCTCTCTTGATGTGTTGTCTGAGGGCTTCTTGCGTTGGTGGGATAGCCTCTATTGATCTACCAGTCTGGGTGAAGAGATGCTTGCGGGCATCGTTAACATGTTCCTGGCTGCTTGTTCGATCGTAGAGCAGAACAACAAAATGCTCCAGTGGATCCATGTTGTCATTTGCAGTTGAAATGGTTGGTGTGGCAGCCAGTGCACAGAAAGCTGAGGTGACCTCATCATAGGCTTTCCATGTTTCCCATGCTGTTTTCTTCCCCCTTCCGCCGAAGCAGGACACGGTGTCACACCCAGTGAAGGCGTGGAAGAATGGCAACCCTCGGCACTTGTTTGGTCCCAGTGCCACAGCCATCTCGTGAGCTGCCAAGTGCCTGAAATTCTTCCCTGTGCCAAAAGCAACCCAGAGTTCATCGATGTCAAGATATCCAGTTGCTGCCACTGCAAGGATCAAAACATCTGTGTCCACTGTGCGGATTGACACCTTGGTATAGCCCTGTCTGACTGCATCTTGGACATGGAGTAGTATCCTTGTATCTGCCTCCTCGTGACTACACGGGGAAAGACCAGTAACATCTCGTGGCTGTGTACAAAAAACTTCTTTGTGGTTTGTGGTGACGATTTGCTTGTCAGTCTCAATGTTTGCTATCCTCGTTGCTAGAAAGTCAAACAACTCCACCTTGTTCTCGTCTATGCGAAGGGAGGCCTGCCAGTTTCGAGGGATGGAACTAGATGGCTCAACTCGTCTCCTGGTGCCTTTACCCCTCGTCTTCCTGGTGTCGGCTTTCAAACTGTCTGGGAAATATTCATCCCAGATAATATCAACCCTGCTCTTATTTTGTATCTGAGATGTGATGTATGGCAAGAATACTAGTGATGCATACTCAGAGAAGGTCTTCGCATTACGAGGTGCCAGCATGTTCACGATGGCTGCTCCATCCAGGATCATGACTTCAACAGGGGGGCTTACATCATCATTTTCCCGTGAGGTGATCAGATCTTCTAAGCACCCAACCAGATCAGACTTGGTTCCAAGCCGGATTTTGCCCATTTGTGACAATGCAGGGGGACAAGCTTGGTTTTCATGTGCAAAGAATTCATCAAGATCTCCATTCCGTGTCTGGGATGCAATAAACAGCCTGGAGAACAGAACGCAGTCATTCTTCAGAGATACCACCTTCAACTCTGTTCTTGACTTCTCTCTGACTGGGGGTCGGCTGAAGAGAGGGAGATTGTTTCTTTTTATTGGGTCAGTGATAGGCAAGTCTGATGTACAAGCCTCTCGTTCACATATGTGTCATACTGTTCTTTTCCCAGCTTCTCGATCTGGTAAAGGGTGTTGATGACTGCTGGGTCTGCCAGGTCTCTGCTGTCTAGCACCAAGAGATCTTTGCTGTCGTCACAGAATGGGTTCCCCATCTCTCCTATGACACGGGTGAGTGCTCTCACATCTCGAGCAAAGGCTACCTGCGTGTGCTTTGTCTGTTCATGGTGTTTTAGTTCAGTTTTCCTAATTCTTTTTTCTGTTGTGGCCTCGAACTTATAGATCAGTTTGGCCATCTCTGGACCAGACACCATCCATCGGCGCAAAGCTGCAGCATTCTCCGTAAGACCTACAGCCCCTCCATCACCTTTCACCAATGCATTATTTTGCTCGTGTGCCTGGTCTAAGGCTATGGCAGAGAATGCACGTGTAGTCTTCTTCATGGTGAAGTTTCCTGCCAGAAACTGTGCGTATACAGTTGGATGCTTTGTTGCAAGTGTCACCATGTCGCGCAAGTGAACTGGGATCCACCTGGCATAGTTTGTATGTCCCAAGGCGAAGAACCATGGTACAAGCTTGGTCAGAGCATCAGTGTACAGTTGGAAGTTTCCTTCACGGACGGATCTCACATCGATCAGGACTGCCAGTTCTAGCTGCATAATTAGGAACCAGAACTGAAACTGTGGACTTGCATTGGCTTGTTCACCGCACCAGTCATCTAGTGGTATCGTATCCTGTCCCTCATCTAGTCCACTGGTGTACTGGCTGTAGGCTTCCTTCAGGAGAAGATAGAGAGTACTGGCTGTGACTTGGTGTGCTCGTCGTGTGCGTGTCACATTTGTCACTTTCAGGAAGGAATCAGCAGTACCACTTGTAGCAACCCCTGCAAGCATCAGAACGCCTGTCCACCCACTGCTATCCAGAAGGTCACCGAGGGTTTTCCATGCTGCCATCTCAATATGGAGTCCACCAAAGACCATGACGAAGTGATCTTCTCCGTGTGTTTCTGGCCATCTCCATTGGATCTGTTTGGCAAGTGTGTACAGTGGCTGATCAAGTGCGATTACAGGGATCTGACCTGGATTCAGAATATCGATTGCTTTCTTGATGACATCCATGGAGTGACGAATCATTGCCACAGATTTTGCCTGGTCATAGAAGAGAGGCAGCAATGAAGTTAAGGCCACACTACACTCTGGTTCTTCTGGAATAGACTGCTTGCTGGCATGGTATCCAGCCCATGATACTGTCTCGTCTCCCTTAAGTGGTGTGTCAGATAGCACTGTCTTCTCCATCTGCTCCAGCCACCTGTCAAAATGCAAGATAATGAACACAATTAAGAACAAACAAGTCCACACAAGTTAACAAGTCTTGGTTATTTAGGTACACATATAACTGTCCACAGTTCAAACACAATAATCAGTTACCTGTACTCAATCTGCATTGCTTCAGGGATGAGTTGGCAGTTGCTTTTGTTGGGACCCGCTAGCTTGGGTACAGGTGGGTCACATTTACCCAGAACAACAGGAGGTACGATGGTGTATGACTGTGGCAGGTGTGCATCTGTTGTTGATGTGTCATCTGGGTTTACCCGTTGAACTCCACGGCTATCGCTATTTGGGTGCTGGAAAAGTGAAATGCCAGTGCCATGGAAGGAGTCGTGGGCACTTGTTGAACTGGGGTTATGATCAATGTTATCCACTGCCCCAGTTGTGAAGAGGTCACTTTTTAGCTCAGGGGGGCTAACTGTACCCTCATTTTGGAAGAAACGGCAGATTCTGTTCCCCAAGTCCGTGGAGATGCTAAGCACCCTGTCATAGGAGATCGAGAGACCCAGGTTGAACATAGTATCAACCAGGTCTCTTTTTCGAGTCTTTGTGTGGATAAGGGTGCCCAGGTACACAGGCAGGGGAGTCTCCCGATTGTGACTGTGCCTCGTGGACGTGGTAGTACTGCTACTCTCTCTGCGGCGTGAGTAACTGTTGAACATAAGGAGTTGTGAGATTGTGAGAGTAGGTGTTGATACCGACGAGTGGCTTGACTGCTCTTGGATGTTAGGACCATTCAAGATCATAGAAACTAGTGATACAAGCGAATTAGGTACCGAATGTTCTTGGCAGTGGGCTTCAAATGAACCACTAAATGTTGAGTTCATTTTCAACATGTCTCTACGAACTATATTTGCGGCTCTAGCAAGACAAACTCCATCACTGTCAGTGTCGTGATCACATGCCTTCTGAAGGGCTGAGCCAACATCCTGGTTGAAAGCAAGCAGAATATCTCGACCGGACATGTGCTCCTCTAGGTCTGGAAAATATGTCATGATTCGATCTTTGAGTTTGGTGGAGTGGACACGCCTGGTCAAGACTGTTCCAAGCTGTTCCAGCCTGGTGGTGTATAGTCTTGCTAGGTCTACCAGCTTGAACACTGGTGTCACAAGAGCATCTGTGCGGGCATCATCGATGTAGGACACTAGCTCTCCAAGTGCTATACCGTGATTGATATCATCTTGTTCATTCAGTGTTGTGCTTGTGGCCCTTGCTTTGTTATAAAGTGACACCAGACACTTCACGTAGTACTGTGCATCTTGTGCTATAAGGTCACCTGCACTCAGTTTAGCAAGAAGTGCCTGATCTCCTAGTTTCAGGGCAGCTGTCCTGACATGTTTATCGAGGTCGAAGGTGGAAGCTTTTCGCAGAGAATTAGTACCCGCTGGTTTGTCACAAAAGAAACACTTTTCAGGCTGTGGCTGTGTGTGGTCTACATGTACTCTGTGACGGGTGTACTTTCTTGAGACACTTGCGGTTTCTTCACTAGACGTTTCTCTTTTTTGTGCCCGATGCAGTTCAGTTTTGTTGTATTTCAGTCTGCATGAATCATGCCACTTAGCCTTGTGGCTCTGGAAGGTTGACTGGATACCTTCACCATCGTCCAGGCGGGACAGTTCTAGAGATTTTGGCAGGCAGCCCATCTGGCTGAAGGTGAGGAGATAATCTGCAAGAGTTTGGTATCCGGACCCTGTGGTTCGCTTGGAATCAGCTGGACAGGCAAGGGCCTCATCGGTGACCTCCTGACATAACACACACTTCTCCCAATCTGTCAGATAAGGCATGTTTGTTCCAGATGTACTAGGGCTTTGGGGGTCTAATAGCTTGAAATTTTTGTTGGCCATTGTCAATTAAGCATTATCCACCACCACCATCCAATCAATATACAAATTGGGAACCAAATCTAGGTAGCTACTACAGTCAATGAGCGAAGGTGCAGTGCAGTCGAGTTATCATCTGAAAAAGAAATACATAGGTACATTATTATCATAAATATAGTAATTCGCTTTCGTAACTTTTCACTAGCCCTGCATTGTTCCTTATAGTCACCTAGTCTATGATAGGAAAGTTCATAAAGCTACATCAAAGTTGTTCATATAAAGGTATTGAACCAAAATTACACCCAGGAGAAATCAGATAGTCATGCAAAGTTAAATAATTAAACCGCTAGACCAGTCATGTCTATTGCAATGGTAAACCATTTGTTCTGCCCCTTATAGGCCACCGTAGATTCCAATTTTGAACCCAGTATGAAGGTATTGCATAGCATGTACATGACAATTTATAATATGCTCATTACATTGTGTTTCAATAGCAGCACAAATGACAAGTCTGAAATAATAGGTAAATATGTCCTTCTTAGCCGCCATTTTGTAAAATGGCCGCCATTTTGGGCCAAGGAGAAATCTGGAATGCCCCTACATCCAAATTTCACTGTAAGGGTATGCCCTAACTGTGTGCCAAGTTTCATGCTTGTATCATCAAAGGCACAATTCTACCACAATTCTTCACATATCTGCCGGACTACCAGGAACTAAGGCTCAAACTCTTAGAGAAGACCGACCTGACCTTCGCTACGGCACTCGAGCAAGGGACAGTATACACTGAAGCGCGGATGCAATCGAACACCTATGATCGCACGCGCCTCTTGGCGGGCACTACACTACACGCCCGGCCAGAGAGTGCTACCGCCGAGGACGCGGATCCGCTCGCTGAACTCCGGGATGCTCCGGAGGAAGACCCAGCCCTGACGGCTGCCGTTACGACCCCTTACGACCCCTTACGCGGGGCCGCATGCTTTTTCTGTGGGGGGCCACGTCATGCCCGGGTCGTGTGTCCGGCACGAGACGCTATATGCCATTTGTGCTCGCAAAAGGGACATTACGCGAAAGTGTGCAGGAAAACGGCACGCGGCTCGCTGACTCGCGCGGTCGCGGTCGCGCGGGCGCGGCGACCTTGAATGGGCTCATTGCGGAGCCCGCGAGCCGAGCCCGACACCCGGCGCCTTACCCGACTTCGAAGGGGAGGGCCCCTCTCTGCGGGCCCCTGGGCGCTCAGACGTCCTTGGCGGGCGTCACCGGACAGCCACCACCGTCTCATCCTCCATCGGGCATGAAGTACGTGTCCTTGACCAAACTCCGGGCCACGCAAGGGGCTTTGAAGCCTCGCCAAGCCCCAGCGGAACGTTCTCCTCGAGTCGTCCACGAGCTAACGGCGGCCGACGCCCCGACAAAGGCGATTTCAAATACTACGGAGGCCTTTTGCTGCCAAAAGTGTCAAAAGGCGATTTCGAATACTACGGAGGCCTTTTCCCTTCAGAATTGTCAGATTTTGAATCCCGAAACACCGGAATGCTTGGGAAAGCCCTCTGATGGCGTTAATGGATTCCCCATGGTCAACGCAGACTCCGGCCACGACCGCAAAACTGCTGCTGGCGTAGGATCCACCCGCGAGGCTGGTCCGACCCATTCGGGGGGCTCAGTCCCGCTCCCAGCAGCCTCGTCTGGCCTGGCTCAAGCCCTTATTCCCCTCATGGTCGAAGGCCATTGTGTTCGGGCCTTGGTGGATACAGGATCTACGGATAGTTTTATCGACCAGCGACTTCTGCTCAGGCATGGATGGCGGATCTGGAGGTCTACGAGACGGATCTTCATGGCTTCCCAGGGGCTTCGACTCAGCACGAAGGGGGAATGCCGATTGAAACTCGTGATAAAGGGACGGGTTTTCCCTGATGTACACCTTATGGTTTTACCCGCATTATGTGCTGATATTCTGTTAGGACACGATTTTCTTAAGCTGCATGGACGTCTGGTAATGGAGTTTGGTGGGCCTGACACGCTTGTTGTGGGGGCGGACGACGCGCTTGCGGTGTGCGCCCTAGCGCAAATGGACGTCCAGCCGCTTTCGCTGTTCCCCAATCTAACCTCCGACTGCACCCCTGTCGCGGTGAAATCACGGCGCTACTCTCGCGCAGACATGCAATTCATTGCGGACGAAACGGCTCAGCTCTTGAAAGACGGCATCATAGAACCTAGTAGGTCGCCGTGGCGCGCCCAGGTCTTGGTGGTGCGCAGCGAGGCCCATCGCAGACGCATGGTAATCGACTATTCCCAAACGATTAACCGCTTTACACAGCTGGATGCCTACCCCCTTCCGGGGATGGACGCGCTAGTGCAACAGGTGTCCCAGTATTCGGTCTATAGCACTCTCGATCTCCGTAGTGCGTACCACCAGATCCCTATCTCTAGGGCGGATCGTATCTATACCGCATTTGAGTCGGGGCAGCGGTTGTACCAATTTACGCGATTGCCTTTTGGGGTAACGAACGGGGTCGCTTGTTTCCAGAGGGCCATGGATGACCTCGTTGCGCGGGAGCACTTAACCGATGTTTTCGTCTACCTCGATAATCTTACGGTTTGTGGATATGACCAAGGGCACCATGATGCTAATCTGAAGCGCTTCCTTGAGGTCGCGCAGCGGTATCACTTAACTATGAACGAGGATAAGTGCCAATACTCCCTACGCACGATAGATCTTCTGGGGTACACCGTGACCCATGGCTCTGTCGCTCCGGATAAGGAGCGTCTGCGACCTTTGCTCGACATGGCCCCTCCCTGTGATCGGGCGTCCCTGAAGCGCGCCCTTGGGCTGTTCGCCCATTACTCCAAATGGGTGCAAAGTTTCTCCGCGAAACTTCGCCCCCTCGTGGCCTGCGACACCTTCCCCCTGAGTCCGGCCGCATTGGCGGCCTTTGAAGGCCTTAAGGCCGACATCAACCGAGCCGCCGTGGCGACAATCGACGAGAGCGGCTCGTTCGTCCTCGAAAGTGACGCCTCGGATCAGGCCATCGCGGCGACCCTCTCCCAAGGGGGGCGTCCCGTGGCTTTCTTTTCATGGACTCTTACCACCGCTGAGCGGAGACACTCGTCCGTTGAAAAGGAAGCGTATGCGATCGTCGAGTCTATTCGGCGATGGCGCCCGTACTTACTCGGGCGGAGCTTCCAAATCATCACGGACCAGCAAAGCGTTGCGTTCATGTACGACACCTTACACGCCCAGCGCATTAAGAACGAGAAAATCACTCGCTGGCGTATCGAACTCGCCGACTTCTGTTACACCATCAAATATCGCCCGGGGAAGGATAACCAGGCCGCCGATGCCTTATCACGACCGGCTACATGTGCCGGTATCACCTCTTTGGAGGGCCTACGGGTGCTGCATGCCACTGCGGGCCATCCCGGCGTAACGCGTTTCGCTCATTTTGTGCGGTGTGGGAATCTCCCATACTCGATTGACGATATTCGCCGTATCTGTCGCGACTGCGCTATCTGCGCGGAAATCAAACCGCGTTTCTATAACCCTCCCATGGGGACTCTGGTGAAGGCTACACGCCCGTGGGAACGCTTGGCGATGGATTTCAAGGGCCCATTGCCGGTGTCAAGCGGCTCTCGCTATCTGCTCACTATCGTTGATGAGTACTCGCGATTCCCCTTTGCTTATACGTGCGCGGACATGACTGCTGCCACGGTGATGCGATGCTTACAGAACTTGTTCTCAATGTTCGGTTACCCGGCATATGTCCATACCGACCGGGGTGCGGTCTTCTTGTCTCAGGAGGTGCGCGGCTATCTGCTCCAAAATAACATTGCTTCTAGTTACACCACGCCGTACAGACCCCAGGCTAATGGGCAGATCGAACGCTTCAACGGGATTATCTGGAGGGCCGTCATGCTCAACCTCCGGACCCTCGGCCAGGGCCTCGATAAATGGGCTTGGTCGCTACCTGCGGCGTTGAACTCGATCAGGGCTCTCCTGAGTACGGCAACCAACCAAACTCCCCACGAGCGACTTTTCCACCACCCCAGGAGCTCGGGGTGTATACGGTCTTTGCCCAGTTGGCTCGCTGGGCCCGGGCCGGCCTACCTTAAACGGGCGGTTCGCGCGAGCAAGTACGACCCCCTAGTGGACAAAGTGCAGATTCTCCAGGCTAATCCTGAGCATGCTCGTGTGATGACGACTGATGGCCGTGAGGCTACTGTCTCCGTCCGTCACCTTGCCCCTTGCGGGGTCCTACCTACCTAAGTAGGGAATCGGACGAACCGATCGAACCCATCTATGAGACTATGGCCTCTCCCGACGCTCCCGTCGCCGAAAGTCTACCGACCCTCCCCTCGCCGAGACTACCTGGGCCCGACGACTTGGAGTTACCCCCTTCGTCACCCGACCCTGTTGGCGCCTCCGACGCCGGGGACACAGGGATACGTGATGCCGTACCCGGGGAATTTCGGACGCGTGCTGGCAGAGAAATTCGCCGCCCGGCCCGATACGGTTGGGTCGACTGATGTTCCACCCTGTTCGTGCTGACGCTCACTCGCTTCTAGCCGCACTGCCGTATAATTCTGACAGGGGGGAGAATGTAGTGAAATCGTATTCGGACTGAACCCGGGGTGATGCTCGCTGCTCGTTGACACCGCTAGGGGCGTGACTATAAGACCCGCTGCTGCGGACGGTGCTCCGAGACTTCTCCTGTGACACGTTACATCTGGTAGACTCGCTAACGGTATGCCTGCATAGAATATCCAGCTTGCTTGCATTGAATGATATGAATGGACCCATGTGATGTCACATCGTATACTTATTGTATTTTCTACTTTACAGGATGATGTCATGATCTAAATGCAATTAAACCAACCCGTTGGACTAAAGTTGTGTGGACCTGATTGGTTTTACACAACACACAGCTCATTTCAAATCCCCCCACAACATCTCGATGGGATTTAGATCCGGGCTTTGACTTGACCATTCCAGAACCCTCCATTTCTTTCTTTTCAGCCATTCCTTGGAGGATTTACTGGTATGTTTAGGGTCATTGTCATGTTGCAAGGTCCACCTTCGGTTGAGCTTCAACTTCCCGACAGATGGCCTCACATTATCCTCAAGCACCCTCTGGTACAATGAAGAATTCATAGTGGATTCTACGATGGTGAGCTGCCCAGGCCCTGATGCAGCAAAGCTGCCCCAAACCATAATATTTCCACCACCATGCTTTTCAGTTAGTATCAGGTTCTTGTGGTCAAATGCTGTCTTTGGTTTTCACCAAACATGTCTTCTGGTACTGTGGCCAAATAGCTCTACCTTTGACTCATCTGTCCAGAGCACATTGTTCCAGAAGTGCTGGTCTTTGCCGAGGTGTTCATTGGCAAACTTTAGTCTTGCCCTGATGTTCTTTCTGAACAGCAAAGGTTTCCTCCTGGCACACCTCCCATGGAGATCAAATTTGTGCAGCTTCTTTCTAATGGTAGACTCGTGCACTTTGATATCAACAGTGGCAAGAGCTACCTGTTGATCCCGTGATGACATTCTGGGGCTCTTAGAGACTTTTTTCAGCATCTTGTGGTCTGCTCTCGGGCTGAACTTGCTGGGGCGGCCTGGCCTGAACAAGTTGGCAGTTGTTTGGAATCTTCTAAACTTGTAGATGATCTTCCGGACAGTCGAATGATTGATTTCAAATTGGTTGGAGATCTTTTTAAATCCCTTCCCAGACTCGTAGGCATCTATAACCTTCTTTCTGAAGGCCTCAGAGAGCTCTTTTGATTTCGGCATGGTGACGCCGCACACTTCAAACACAAAGAGCAAACCAAACTAAATGTCTGAGGTTTAAATAAGACAGGTTCCTCCAAGATCCTCTCTAACGATGTTCTAATCATTTGCACCCGAGCTGGTGCACCTGATTCGAATTTTAGGTATTTGAAGTAGTGATAAATGTAGGGGTGTACTTACTTTTTCCACATGCGAAATTTGCATGAATGTTTATCTAAATTATACAATGGACTACAAAATGTAAATATTTCATGATATTTGTTATATTATATCACCTTTATCTATCAATATTGTTGAAATGAAGATCAAATAGCTGTATGTTGAAATATGTTGAAAAAGTCAAAACTTTACATGGGGTGTACTTACTTTTTCACGTGATTGTATATGATGTCACTTTGGTTATACAAACTTTTTCAGTAAAACTACATTCTTTAAACACCGATATATTTTTATTCTGATGTATCATATTTGATTACAGAGCCAAGGTGGTACCGACAGTTACATGAAAGATTGCACTCGGTGGTTTGCCATTGTCTTCTGAGAAGTAGTTCATAAGGAATTTGAATTTTGCCATAGTGCCGCCGATGATTCACCGACTCAATGCGAAGGACACCATGGGATGTTTCACATCCGCCAACTAATGCTGGCCAAGCTGGACATTTGCACATTCTCTTCGTTTAAAAAAGGCGGAACAAAACAAACAAATAAAGAACATTATATTTCACCCCAAAACGATTCTCAGTTTTATTGAATTTCCTTCTGCTTCTGTTTCAACATTCCCCACAATACCTCTTCTGTCCAAACGGAATCTATATTAAATAGAAATGCTTCTGCCAAAAAAATAAAAGAATTGAGAATGCATTTCAACTCCTGATCCCGGTGTGTACCCTGGTTTAGAATAGGTACACCATATCCCAGCGTGTCGTAGGAAGCGACTAAGAGGGTTGGTGTCAGGAAGGGCATCCGGCCATAAAAACATTGCCTCAAAAAGAGAACCATGACAATTACACCTACATACGGGCAGGGTGCAGCCTGAAGTGGAGATCGGTTTCTGAGGTTTGGGACATGGAATGTAGGGACAATGACAGGGAGATCAGGAGAAGTGGTGGAAGTATTGATCAGAAGAAGAGTGGACATATGTTGTTTGCAAGAGACGAGATTGAAGGGAAGTGGTGTGAGAATGGTGAGGGCAGGCAGGGACAGAAATACAAGTTTGTGTGGCAAGGGTGCCCGGAGGGCACGAATGGTGTTGGTGTCCTGTTTTCTGAGGAGTTTGTAGACAGTGTGGTGAGTGTGACTAGAGTGAGTGATAGGTTGATGATGGTGAAAATGATGATTGGAAAGCTCTTGGTGAACGTCATCTCGGGATATGCTCCGCAGGTTGGTCGAAGCAATGAAGAGAAGGACAAGTTCTGGTGTGCGATAGAGAAGCTGATGGAAAACGTGAAAGATGAAGAAGTTGTTGTGGTGGGAGGAGACCTGAATGGACATGTGGGAAGGAGTATGGATGGTTTTGAGGGAGTACATGGGGGGTTATGGATATGGTGTGAGAAATGGAGAAGGTGAAAGGATTTTGGAGTTTGCTGATGGAGCTGATTTGTTGATTTGTAATACTCAGTTCCAGAAAGAGGATAATAAGCTTGTAACGTACACGTCAGGTGGGTCGACGACAACCGTTGACTACCTGATCTTGCGTAGGCGAGATAGGGGGCACCTCCGGGACACAAACGTGATCCCGGGGGAGGAGGCTGTTTCACAGCACCACTTGGTTGTCTGCGACATAAGGGTGAAAGGTGCGAGGAGAGCTCGACGGGTGAAGTACCAACCAAGAATGAAGGTGTGGAGGTTGAAAGAGGTGACAGTAAGGGAGGCATTAAAAGAGAGGCTGAGTAGGGTAGAGGATGATGTGGTTGAGCTTGAAAGTGGTTGGATGTCAATGAAAGATAGTCTGTTGGGAGCCGTTGGTGAGGTATGTGGATGGACAAAAGGACCACCGAGGCACTCGGAAACATGGCGGTGGTATGATGAAGTTGCAAAGAGGATTGATGAGAAGAGGAAGAGGTTCAAGCAGTGGCAGAAGGCGAAGGGTATGGGAGCAGAAAAAGCAGAGCATGAAAGTTATAAGGTAGCCAAGAAGGCTGCAAAGGAGGAGGTAGCAAAGGCGCAGGAGGCATGCAGGAAAATGTTCGGAGAACGCTTTGATTCGGAAGAGGGTCAGAGAGCGGTATTCGGGATTGCAAAACAGATAGTGAAAGAGAGGTGTGATGTGATGGGGGTGAGTTGCTTGAAGGATGAAGTGGGACAAATCGTTGTGGACCCAGATGGAATAAAAGGAAGATGGAAAAGATATATGGAAATGCTGTTGAATATAGAGAATGAATGGGATGGCAACATAGAGAGTCACCCAGTTTTAGGACCGGCAGAGAAGAAAACTGAGAAGGAATTTGAGGAAGCGACAAAAGCAATGAAGAGTAGAAAAGCGGGAGGGCCGACGGGAGTTGTGGGAGATATGTTGAAGGCAGCAGGAAGTTGGGGTGTGAAGAGAATGACAGAGATCTGTAATCTGGTGGTGAAAGAAGGCCGCATTCCAGTGAATTGGGAACTGAGTACCCTCGTCCCTCTATACAAGGGGAAAGGTGACCCGCTGGAGTGTGACTCGTACCGAGCGATAAAGTTATTGGAGCATGGAATGAGGGTATTGGAAAGGATGTTGGAGAGGAGGATAAGGAAGAAGGTGAAGATCGACGAAATGCAGTTTGGATTTATGCCAGGAGAAGACAGAGAAGAAGACAGAGAAGACAGGAGAAGACGACAGACACGCTCTTTATTGTGAGGCAGTTGCAGGAGAAGTACATGGAGAAGAGAAGGAAGTTGTTTCTTGGGATTGTTGATCTGGAGAAAGCATTCGATAGGGTTCCACGTGAAGTATTGGCATGGGCATTGAGGAAGTTAGGAGTGTAGGAATGGTTGATCAGAGTAGTAATGGCAATGTACAAAAGAGCACGCACGGCTGCAAGGACGAAAGACAGGAACAGTGGTGAGTTTGAGGTGAAGGTGGGAGTGCATCAGGGGTCCATACTAAGTCCACTACTATTTGTAGCTGTGATGGAGGTGCTGGCTGAGAACGTAGAGGAGGGTTTACCGTGGGAGTTGTTGTATGCAGATGATCTGGTGTTGATTGCAGAAAGTATGGATGGACTGAAGGAAAAGATGAACAAGTGGCAGGAATGTATGGAGGCAAAAGGTCTGAAGGTGAATATCGGAAAGACGAAGGTGATGGCAAGTGGTAAAGCATGTGATGAGGTGGAAAGAACTGGGAAGTGGCCATGTGCTGTGTGCAGGAAGGGTGTCGGAGTGAACTCCATTCAATGTACAATATGCGCTGAGTGGGTTCATCAAAAATGTAGTGGTCTGAGAGGGTCATTAACCAGTGTGGCATCTACATTCAAATGTAAGGTGTGCAGAGAGGGAGCTGGAGATGGAGGAAATGTTTAGTTGGATCTTGGAGACGGGCGTGAAGCTGGAAGGTGTGAAAACATTTTGCGACCTTGGAGACATGCTGAATGGAGAAGGTGGATCAGACTCGACAACGATTGCGAGAGTGAGATGTGCATGGAAGAAGTTTCGGGAACTGAGTGGCGTGCTGGTGAGGAGGGGAGTGTCGTTGAAGCTGAAGGGAAAGGTGTATGCTGCATGTGTGAGAAGTGTTATGATTTATGGGAGCGAGACATGGGGAATGAAAGTCGAGCAACAATGAAGGCTGTAAAGGGTGGAAATGCGAATGGTTCGGTGGATGTGCAGAGTATCGATGAGAGAACAACAACAACAACATGCATTTTAAGGCCATTTTCCCTGCTAGAGCGGGGGTTAGCCTTGTGGTCCCCATGACAATCTTCTCCATTTTGCCCTATTTTCTGCATCTCTGCTTGTTAACCCCCTTGCCCGCATTTCTTCTTCCACCATCTTTCGCCAAGTCTTTCTCGGTCTTCCCCGTCCTCGACTTCCTTCCACATTCATTTCCATCACTCTTCTCAACTAGTCACTTTCATCCTTCCTCAACACATGACCAAACCATCTCAACCTGTTCCTCTTCACAGCATCAATCACAGGTTCTATTCCCATCATCTTTCACAATTCATCATTTGTCTTCCTCTCTCTCAACGATACTCCGCATGTCCACCGAACCATTCACATTTCCACCCTTTCCAGCCTTCGTTGCTGCTCTAAGTTCATTACCTATGTCTCGCTCCCATAAATCATAACACTTCTCACACATGCAGCATACACCTTTCCCTTCAGTTTCAACGACACTCCCCTCCTCATCAGCACGCCACTCAGTTCCCGAAACTTCTTCCATGCACATCTCACTCTAGCAACCGTTGCCGAGTCTGATCCACCTTCTCCATTCAGCATGTCTCCGAGGTAGCAAAATGTTTTCACACCGTCCAGCTTCACGCCGTCTCCAAGATCCAACTCAGCATTTCCTCCATCTGCAGCTCCCTCTGTGCACACCTTACATTTGAATGTAGCATCTCTTACAGCTACAGTGCCTCTTTCATTCATTCCCTAAACTCTCCAGAACTCCACCCATCCTTCAGCGTCCTCAAACGTATTTTTGACTCGAAGGTCGCAAGAAACTCATTTTGCAAGAAATGTTCGTTTCCCATTAATCGTACATTTTTCAAAATCCAATCTCACCCCTACCCTCCAAATCTTCCCCATCACCCATCCCTTTCAAATCTTCCCCCTTGCCCCTCCCCTCCAAATCTTCCCCATCACCCATCCCTTTCAATTCTTCCCCCTTGCCCCTCCCCTCCAAATCTTCCCCATCACCCATCCCTTCAAATCTTCCCCCTTGCCCCTCCCCTCCAAATCTTCCCCATCAACCATCCCTTTCAGATCTCCCCCCTTGCCCCTTCCCTCCTAAACTCCCCCCACACCCCTCCCCTCTGAGACCCTCCCTCACTCCTCCCCTCCTAGACTCCCCTCTCACCCCTCCTCCTCAAAGCGTCCTCCCCGCTTCTTCCCCCTTCCAACTCTCACCTTCATCTCCCTCAACCTTCTGCCTCACTCTTCCCCCTCCTCAAACAACACCTCACTGCGCCTCACCCAATCACCATCAAACCTTTTGTCCGCCCCATTCTTCCCTTTCTCCAAGCTGCTCTGAAATCTCTGACACACCTTCAACAGCTCTCCCTACCTCTTCCTCCTCTTCCACATCATACCCTACCCCCCCCCCCCTGTTCTGTATCCGATGCTCCCCCTTCCTCCTCTTTAACAGTATGGACCTCAAACATCCGGGGCCTTCGCTCAAACTTGACTGATCTCTCCATACAGGTTGCTTCTGACAAACCAGACGTGATCTGCTCAACAGAAACTTTCCTCCTTCATGATGTCTCTGATTCCTTGGTATCTCTCCCAGGTTACTCCCTCCTCTGGTATGATAGACCTGAGCCTCGTCCTGGAGGGGGGGGGGGGGGGGGGGGGTTGCTATCTTTATAAAAAAACTCTCTTCCTCACTCGCCCTGCACTGCCCTCTCTCCACCTCACCCCCAGGAATACCTTTGGCTACGGCTTCCCCTTCGCTCCCACCTTTTGTTCATGTGTGTGTTGTACCGTCCACCAAACAGTGATGACTCCATCTCCATCTCGCTGTCTGATAACATGGACCAACTTCTATCTGCCCATCCCAACTCTCTCTTCCTCATATGTGGTGATTTCAATTGTCACCATGCCAGTTGGCTGGGTGTGGGTACCTCTCTCACCAGCCATGGCTCTTCAGCAAAGGACCTCTGTGACTCACTGGGACTGACACAATCTGTCAATTTCCCGACCAGGATCTCAATCAACGGAGCATCTTCTCTTCTGGACTTGGTTTTGACTAACTTCTCTGAAAATGTCTGCTGCTCTTCTTCTGCTCCAATCGGCTCATCTGATCATGTGCTTGTTAAAGTGGACATCTCTCTGACCATTCTCAGAGAGCCTCCTCAGCATCGACGAGTCTGGCATTTCACTCAGGCCAACTGGCATGGTCTTCAAGCAGCCATCAATCATCTGGACTGGTCTCCCATCTCTACTGCCTCTGACATCAACTCATCCTGGGAATTCTTCCAAAGTAAACTGCTCTCTCTCATGCACAGATTTATCCCATCTCGTCTTCAGTTGTCATACCCTTCCTCCCGTCCATGGTACACGGAATCTTGTGGTGAGGCTATTGCCCAGAAACAACTTGCTTTCGTCTCCTGGAAATCAAATCCAACGGAAGGAAATCTCATTTCCTTTCAGAAAGCCCGAAACAAGTGTGTGTCCACCCTCAGGAGAGCCAGGAAACAATATCTCTCCGTTCTCAGAACAGAACTCTCTTATCTGTCTCCCTCTTCCAAATCCTGGTGGCGTCTGGTCAAATCTGTTTCTGGTGTTTGTTCCCCCTCCATCCCCTCCCTCACCTCAAATGGCCACACGGCTGACTCCGCGCCTGAAAAAGCTGAATGCCTCAACTCTGTGTTTGCCTCTAAATCTTGTGTCCCAAACCCATCCCTCTCTGTACCCACCGAACCCAGTCGTACCCAGCTGCTCCTGGACTCTGTGTCCTTTCCTCCTGACAAGGTGGAAAAGTTTCTGTCAACCCTCGACTCTGATTCTGCAACTGGACCTGACGGCATCAGCCCACGGGTCCTAAAATCCTGTTCTTCCGCTCTTTCACTCCCTCTCTCTGTTCTCTTCACCCTTTCTTTTGCTCAAGGTCATCTGCCATCTGCTTGGAAATCTGCCAACATCACCGCTTTGCACAAAAAAGGTGCAAAAACAGATCCTAGCAACTACAGACCAATCAGCCTTCCACCCAATTATCAGCAAAGTCATGGAATCCATCATTGCTTCAGATATGAAATCTTTCCTCTTCTCGAATGGCTTGATCTCTGATCATCAATTTGGTTTCAGACCTGGTCACTCTACTCTGGACATGCTGCTTCTGCTTTCTCAACAATGGATGGAGGTCCTCAATGCCAAACAGGAAATTAGAGCTGTCTCCCTTGACATATCACGTGCCTTCGATATGGTCTGGCACCCCGCTCTGCTCACCAAACTCTCCTCCTTTGGTATCCATGGAAATCTCCACGCATGGCTGGCGGACTTCCTCTCTAGTCGTAGTCAACGTGTGGCCCTGAATGGGTTTCTCTCATCTCCTCTTCCTGTTCAGGCTGGAGTACCCCAAGGCAGTTTTCTGGGCTGGTGCTCCTGCCTCACACCGAGCTCGTCTTCACGCTGTTGAAACCAAAGCGTTCAGAATCATTGGAATCTCCCGCGATGAAGCTAACTCCAAGAGCCTTTCACTCACTCACCGCAGGCAGGGTGGTAGTCTTTCCGTCTCTCGACCGACTCCTCTCTGGCTTTGCCGCCCCAGCTCTCTCTGGGCTCTGTCCCCCAAATATTCCTACAGGTCGCACAAGATCTGCCTGCAACCCTCTTATGGTTAAACTGCCAAAATCAAGACTCTCTGCTCACCTTCACTCCTTCATTCCTCTTTTCTCCCGCCTCTGGAACAAACTCCCTCACTCTCTTCAATCCCACTCCACCCTCCAGGTCTTTAAAACAGCTGTTCACCACCATCTCTTATCTTCCCCCATCGAAAACCTTGATCTTTTCTACCCCCGCTAATTTCACCCCAAATCCACTTTTTTGAAATACCAACTTCTGTCCTGGAAGTCCTTGGTGTCCTTGTGTTTTATACTTCTCCCCCCCCCCCCCCCCCTTCCCATGCCTCCTCCCCCCAAGCCCTCTCCCTCCCACACATCTCCCTGCTCTTAAATGTTGTGTCCTCTCAAGTGTTTGCGTGCTTCCCATTCTCTTGTCTTCCGCTCCCTCTTTTTATATATTTTGTTTGTCTGGTTGATTTGTTTGTGAAGTAAATGTCAGCTCCTTCACGAGCGTCGATTCAGTATACAAAAAAAAAGAGAAAAAAAAGCTGCCACACTGGTTAATGACCCTCTCAGACCACTACATTTTTGATGAACCCACTCAGCGCACATTGTACATTGAATGGAGTTCACTCCGACACCCTTCCTACACACAGCACAGGGCCACTTCCCAGTTCTTTCCACCTCACCACATGCTTTACCACTTGCCATTACCATCGTATTTACGATATTCACCTTCAGACCTTTTGTCTCCATACATTCCTTCCACTTGTTCATTTTCTCCTTCAGTCCATCCATACTTTCTGCAATCAACACCAGATCATCTGCATACAACAAATCCCACAGTAAACCCTCCTTTACGTTTTGAGCCAGCACCTCCATCACAGCTACAAATAGTAGTGGACTTAGTACCGACCCCTGATGCACTCCCACCTTCACCTCAAACTCACCACTGTTCCCGTCCTTCGTCCTTACAGCTGTGCGTGCTCTTTTGTACATTGCCATCACGACTCTGATCAACCATTCCTCCACTCCCAACTTCCTCAATGCCCATGTCAATACTTCGCATGGAACCCTATCGAATGCTTTCTCCAGATCAACAAACCCAAGAAACATCTTCTTCCTCTTCTCCATGTACTTCTCCTGCAACTGCCTCACAATAAAGAGCGCGTCTGTCGTTCCTCTTCCTGACATAAATCCAAACTGCATTTCGTCAATCTTCACCTTCTTCCTTATCCTCCTCTCCAACACCCTTTCCAATACCTTCATTCCATGCTCCAATAACTTTATCGCTCGGTACGAGCCACACTCCAGAGGGTCACCTTTCCCCTTGTATAGAGGGACAAGGGTACTCAGTTCCCAAGCCACTGGAATGCGGCCTTCTTTCACCACCAGATTAGAGATCTCTGTCATTCTCTTCACACCCCAACTTCCTGCTGCCTTCAACATATCTCCCACAACTCCCGTCGGCCCTCCCGCTTTTCTGCTTTTCATTGCTTTTATCGCTTCCTCAACCTCCTTCTCAGTTATCTTCTCTGCCGGTCCTAAAACTGGGTTACTCTCTATGTTGCCATCCCATTCATTCTCTGCATTCAACAGCATTTCCATATATCTCTTCCATCTTCCTTTAATTCCATCTGGGTCCACAACGATTTGTCCCACTACATCCTTCAAGCAACTCACCCCCATCACATCACACCTATCTTTCGCTGTCTGCTTTGCAATCCTGAATACCGCTCTCTGACCCTCTCCCGAATCCAAGCGTTCTTCGAACATTTTCCTACATGCCTCCTGCACCTTTGCTACCTCTTTCTTTGCAGCCTCCTTGGCTGCCTTATAACTTTCATGCTCTACTTTTTCTGCTCCCGTACATTTCGCCTTCTGCCACTCCTTGTACTTCTTCCTCTTCTCGTCAGTCCTCTTTCCAACTTCATCATCCCACCACCATGTTTCCGAGTGCCTCGGTGGTCCTTTTGTCCATCCACATACCTCACCAACGGCTCCCAACAGACTATCTTTCATTGACATCCAACCACGTTCAAGCTCAACCACATCATCCTCGACTCTACTCAGCCTCTCTTTTAATGCCTCCCTTACTGTCACCTCTTTCAAACTCCACACCTTCATTCTCGGTTGGTACTTCACCCGCCGAGCTCTCCTCGCAGCTTTCACCCTTATGTCGCAGACAACCAAGTGGTGCTGTGAAACAGCCTCCTCCCTCGGGATCACCTTTGTATCCCGGAGATGCCCCCTATCTCGCCTACGCACCATCAGGTACAGGTAGTCAACGGTTGTCGTCGACCCACCTGACGTGTATGTAACAAGCTTATTATCCTCTTTCTGGAACTGAGTATTACAAATCAACAAATCAGCTCCATCAGCAAACTCCAAAATCCTTTCACCTTCTCCATTTCTCACACCATATACATAACCCCCATGAACTCCCTCAAAACCGTCCATACTCCTTCACACGTGTCCATTTAGGTCTCCTCCTACCACAACAACTTCCTCATCTTTCACGTTTTCCATCAGCTTCTCTATCGCACACCAGAACTTGTCTTTCCCTTCATCGCTCCGACCAACCTGCGGAGCATATCCCGAGATGACGTTCACCAAGAGCTTTCCAATCATCATTTTCACCATCATCAACCTATCACTCACTCTTGTCACACTCACCACACTGTCTACAAACTCCTCAGAAAACAGGACACCAACACCATTCACGCCCTCCAGGCACCCTTGCCACACAAACTTGTATTTCTGTCCCTGCCTCCCCTTCAGCATTCTCACACCACTTCCCTTCCATCTCGTCTCTTGCACACAACATATGTCCACTCTTCTTCAGACCAATAATTCCACCACTTCTCCTGATCTCCCTGTCATTGTCCCTACATTCCATGTCCCAAACCTCAGAAACCGATCTCCACTTCAGGCTGTACCCTGCCCATATGTAGTTGTAATTGTCATGGTTCTCTTTTTGAGGCAATGTTTTTATGGCCGGATGCCCTTCCTGTCGCCAACCCTCTTCGTCGCCTCTTACGACACGCAGGGATACCGTGTACCTATTCTAACCAGGGTACACACCGGGTCGATCAGCGTAAAAAAAAACTGAATGGCATTCATTTTAAATTCAGGCTGAAACAACAAAATGTGAAAAAGTCAAGGGGTGAGAATACTTTCTGAAGGCACTGTATGTCTCTTGTTCTTCTTCTTCAAAAGGATTTTTTTTTTCCTGGGGATTTTGTCTTCTTTGCACGCCGTCCACAAACCTCCCCCCACCCACTCTACTCTCGCCCCCGCTCGTTTCGCGCTGCATTTCTCCATGCGTTTAACAAGCGCTCTTATCCCCCATCCCATGAACGTTATCTCTGTCATAATTTGGAAGATGGAATCAGGAAAGGCATCCACCCCACCCCTCAAAGCTTCATGTCCCCCCTTTCTGCCTCCCTCCCCACCCCACCATCTCAATGCTTCCCCCTCACTCTCTAACGTCTAAGCCATTCCTCCTCACCAAACACACTCAAACCTTCCCCAACACCCCTCACACACAATCTTTCCCACCACCCCTCACTCCCACACACCTTACTCCGCAACCCACACACACATTCCTCCGCAACCCACACACTCAAACCTTCTCCCATATTCCCCCAACCCCACCACACAAACCTTCCGCCTCACTCCACCCCCCCCCCCCCCAACCATCACGTTGCCCCCCGCAAAGCCTCCCATCTCATCCTCCCATCCCATCCTCCACCATCTTGATTTCTCCTCCCCCCTATCTCTAACTGTGTTGCGCTCAAACATCCGGGGGCCTCCATAACAAACTGCCAGATCTCTAAATCCAGACACCACTGCCGATAAACTGGACATTGTCTGTTTACAGAATCCTTCCCCTCACCAGACAGCCCTGACTCCTTCGTGTCTCTCCTTGGCTATTGTCTCCTCTGGTTTGATCAATCAGAACTCTGTCCTGGTGGTGGAGTTGCGCTGTACATCTAAAACACCATTTCTCCCTCTTCATATACTGTTCTTAGACCCCAAACGCCAGGAGTACCTCTGGCTGCGACTTCCACTCTGCTCACATCTCATCTTTGTATGTGTGTTGTACTGTACTCCCAACAGTGACAACTCCATCTACATCTATCTCTCAGACTACATGGACCAACTTTTAATCACTCATCCCAACTCTCTCTCACTCATATGTGGTGACTTCACTTGTCACCATGTTAATTGCCTGGGTGTTGGTATGTCTCTCACCAGTCATGGTACTTCTGCAAAGGATTTCTGTGACTTCATGGAACTGACTCAATCTGTGAATTTCCTCATCTAGATCACTCCCAATGGCAAAATCTTCCCTTCTGGATTTGGTGATTACCAACTTCCCCGCCAATGTAGCTTGCTTGTCCTCTGCCCAAATTG
Organism: Myxine glutinosa; assembly: GCF_964187855.1. Classification (NCBI taxonomy): domain Eukaryota; kingdom Metazoa; phylum Chordata; class Myxini; order Myxiniformes; family Myxinidae; genus Myxine; species Myxine glutinosa. Next base: position 55,654,523 of record NC_136272.1, read on the forward strand.
GCTCATATGATCATGTGCTTGTGAAGGTCAACATCTCTCTGGGCACTCTCAGAGAACAGCATCAGTGTCGATGAGTCTGGCAGTTCACTCAGGCAAAGAGACAAGGACCTCAAGTAGCCATCATGCTTCAGGACTGGTTCCCTATACCTACCGCCCCGAATAATAATTCAGCCTGGAAATTCGTCAACAGAAACCAACTCTCCCTTAAGCACAGATTAATCCCATATTGTCTTCAGTTATCTCACCAAACCTCCCGCTCTTGGTATTCTGAAAACTGTGGTGAGACAGTTGCTTTAAAACTACTTGCATTCTCCTCTTGGAGGAAACCTCAGATCATTCCATGAAGCCTGCAACAAGTGTGTGCCTACTCTCAAGAGAGCCTGAAAACAACATCTGTCCAACATCTAGAATGAGCTTTCCAACTTGTCAACCAACGTCTAAAACCTGGTAGCAACTTGTCAAGTCTGTCTCTGGTGTATGCTCCCCTTCCATCCCTTCCCTCACTTCAAATGGCACCACAGAAGACTATTCCTGTGAGAAGGCCGAATGACTCAATTCCATCTTTGCTTCAAAATATAGGATCCCTAACCCCTCTCTCTGTTTACTCACCCTTCCCCAGTCGGACCCAACTGCTCCTGGATTGTGTGTCTTTTGCACCTGAGAAGGTGGAAAAGTTTCTGGCAACCCTCGACTTTGACTCTGCAACTGGCCAGGACGGCATCAGCTCACGTGTCATAAAATTCCGCTCTGCTGCTCTTGCACTTCCTCTCTCTGCCATTTTTACCTTGTCATTTACCACAGGTTATCTTCTGTCTGCTTGGAAATCAGCCATCACTGGCTTGCATAAAAGGTGCAAAAACGGATACCCTCAACGACAGAGAAATTAGCTTACTTCCAATCATCAGCATGGTCATGGATTCCATCACCGCAGTAAAGGTCATTACTTTCCTCCAACAACCTCACCTTAGATAATCAATTCGGATTCAGACTTGGTCACTCCACCTTTGACATGCTGCTTCTACTCTCCCAACAATGGATAGAGGTCCCCGAAAGCAGACGTGAGATCAGGGCCATCTCTCTGGACAAATCTGAGCTTTTTATATCGTCTGTCATCTCGCCTTGCTCTTCAAACTCTCTACTTATGGAATCCAAGGCCAACTCCACTCTTAGATTAGTGAATTCCTCCACTCTCGTAATCAACACGTGGCTCCCAACAGAATCCATTTATATCCTCTCCCCGTCAAGGCTGGAGTACTCCAAGGCCATGTTATTGGCCCCATCTTATTCCTAATCTTCATCAATTATCTCACTGACTCTTTGGAAAATCCTCTTCATCTCTTTACTGATAACTCTACTCTCTGCCATGTCATCACTCATCCTTCTGACAGACAGGCAGAAGCCTCTTCCCTCTCCTCAGACAGGCAGACCTTGAAATAAATCATAAACTGGTCAAACATCTGGAACATGTCCTTCAATCCTGAGAAAACCCACTCACTCCCTCTGTCTCTCTCTCCGAAAGGACGGTTCGGCAAACCCTCCCATCTACTTTCTCAACAACCATTTTGAAGAGGTTCATTCACTCAAACTCTTGTGTCTCACTTTCAGCCATGATCTCTCTTGGGAAAGCATCACAACTTGCTCAGCTTGATGTCATGGAAACCAAGGTTTTCAAGATCATTGAAATCTCTCACAATGAAGCTGAGTCTATGGGCCTATCACGACATTATCGCTGACAGGTCGCTGGTCTCTCTGTCTTCTTATGCCTCATTTCTGGTCTTGCATCCTCAGCCCGCTCCGTGCTGTGCCACCTCAATGTATCTGCTGTTCGCACGTGGTCCACCAGCAACAAACTCCTCGTGAAACTGCCTAAATCCAGAACCACCACTTACTTGTGGCATTTCTTCCGTATCCCACTTGTGGCACCGCCTTACACACTCTCATCGATCCAAGTCCTCTCTCCGGGTGTTCAAAAAAGCAGCTGTTCACCACCATCTTAGGTCATCCTCCATCTAAAGCCATGATCTTTTCTACACCCATTAAACCAACCCTACCCCTCTCGAAAGTTTGCTTATGCATCCATCTTTTCCACCATTAAGCCATGTGTGTTCTCCCCTACCCATCATTATCCGCATCTCGTTTGCCCGTCTCCATCTACCTTTTCCCTCTGTCTGACGATTGGCATTTCCCGTGTCTCCTGCTGTTCCCTTTGTTGTTTTTTTGTGTCATGATCTGTTCTGTGTCCAAGTTCTTCCACGAGTATAAAAAAAAAAAAAACCACCTTTAGAGGCCATTTTTCCCTGCAAGCGGGGGTTGGCCTTTTTCGGGAACCGTGGTTGTTGTTGTTTTTCGGTCCCCTTTTTGAAGCAATGTTTTATGGCCGGATGCCCTTCCTGACGTCAACCCTTTTTGCCGCCTTTAACGACAAGCAGGGAATTACCAGTGAACTGGTACTCAACTGGTATTAAGTTATTCTTCCACGAGTATCTAAAACAAAATTAGTGATCTGCGTGGGCGACAAAATAAGTCAAAACAAATAGCCAAAAAATGAAATAACTTAAATGGTAATTGATCCACCTCGAATAAAAGAGCTGACTTTTCGGGCCTTACGCTTTAGGAAAAGAGAAAGGAAAATGGGGGTAAATAAGCACGTTTATAAGTTTGGTGCTGATGCAAGAGGATCCCTTTTCCTTTCTATTTTGCTCCGACGAAGGGTAACGCCTGAAACATCAGCGTCTCTTCTCTTCACAACAGATCAAATTTGGAGCAAAATAGCAATGCACAATGTGCGCTGAGTGGGTTCATCAAAAATGTAGTGGTCTGAGAGGGTCATTAACCAGTGTGGCAGCTACATTCAAATGTAAGGTGTGCACAGAGGGAGCTGCAGATGGAGGAAATGTTGAGTTGGATCTTGGAGACGGCATGAAGCTCGAAGGTGTGAAAACATTTTGCTACCTCGGAGACATGCTGAATGGAGAAGGTGGATCAGACTCGGCAACGGTTGCTCAAGTGAGATGTGCATGGAAGAAGTATCGGGAACTGAGTGGCGTGCTGATAAGGAGGGGAGTGTCGTTGAAGCTGAAGGGAAAGGTGTATGCTGCATGTGTGAGAAGTGTTATGATTTATGGGAGCGAGACATGGGTAATGAACGTAGAGCAGCAACAAAGGTTGGAAAGGGTGGAAATGCGAATGGTTCGATGGATGTGTGGAGTATCGTTGAGAGAGAGGAAGACAAATGATGAATTGCGAAAGATGATGGGAATAGAGCCTGTGATTGATGTTGTGAAGAGGAACAGGTTGAGATGGTTTGCTCATGTGTTAAGGAAGGATGAAAGTGACTGGTTGAGAACAGTGATGGAAATGAATGTAGAAGGAAGTAGAGGACGGGGAAGACCGAGAAAGACTTGGCTAAATATGGTGGAAGAAGAAATGCGGGCAAGGGGGTTAACAAGGAGAGATGCAGAAAATAGGGCAAAATGGAGAAGATTGTCATGGGGACCGCAAGGCTAACCCCCGCTCTAGCAGGGAAAATGGCCTTAAAATGCATGTTGTTGTTGTGTGTTGGAGAAAAATAGAAAGGAAAAGGGATCCTCTTGCATCAGCACCAAACTTATAAACGTGCTTATTTACCCCAATTTTCCTTTCTCTTTTCCGAAAGGGTAAGGCCCGAAAGGTCAGCTTCTCTTTTATTCGAGGTGGATCAATGACAATTTAAGACATTTTATTTCTAATTTGTTTTGCTCAAACGAGCGTGTGGTGTTGCCAAATACAAACAAAACAATGGGGTGTTTTGGGGTGACAACAATATCAAGTTGATACTCATATTAATTCATCTTTCAGTCTGTGTTCAAGTTCCACTATAATAAAGGCTGCTGGTGTGATGCAGTATCAGGAGATGCTGCACCTTGGAGCACTCCGTCCTTCAGATGCACGGGGTGAGGGAGCACGCGAGTTGGGTGTGCTGTCGACATTTTGGGCACATTGAAGTGACATCAAACAACACATGTAAAGACAGGGTCATTGCGCACCGGCATCCTGGCCAAATTCCTTGCTTGGTGTTCATTGTATACTTAGCACGACTTGCTGTAGGTGGGAGAGCTGGGATGTTGATACAGCACAGGCAAGATGGGCAAAATGAACATTTAGAGATGGAGGTGTCAGGTTAGTCCTGATGGAAGAGGATCACATCAATAAAATGGGATATACACATGATATACGTACCTGTCTGATAACGTGCTGGCATCAAAAGATTCCAAAATTCTGGCCAAAGACTCTTTCCGTTTCTCTACTTCCTCTGCAACAAATAATACATGAAAGTATCACGAGGAGAAAAAACGTCCAGAAAAAACGTTGAATAAAATGGTACGTGTGCAGATGCACACACACATGCGCACACTTTTCACTCCTGCATATGTCACATTTAAATGTTTGACAATCAAATTTATGACAGGAAGAAGGTCTGTCACTCAAGCTTTTGGGTCTCACTATCTGCTATAATATTTCTTGTGAAAACCACATTTCCAAGCTGGCCCCCAAAGCCAGTCACCGACTGGGCATCCTCCGTTGTGCGAAGTCCTTTCTGGGCACTTCTGAGCTCCTCACCACATTCAAGGCTTTCATCCACAGCTCAATGGAGTACGGCTCTCCCCTCTGGGCTGGTGCTCCTGCCACACACCCAGCTCATCTTCACGCTGTTGAAACCTAAGCTTTCAGAATCATTGGAATCTCCAGCAATAAAGCTGACTCTGATGGCCTTTCACTTACTCACCGCAGGCAGGTTGGTGGCCTAGCTGGTGGCCTCCTATCTGGGCCTAGCACCCCCAGCTCTATCTGTGCTCTGTCCCCCAAATATTCCTATAGGTCGCACAAGATCTGCTAGCAACCCTCTTATGATGAAATTGCCAAAATCAAGACTGTCTGCTCACCTTCACTCCTTCATTTCTCTTTACTCCCACCGCTGGAACAAACTCCCTCACTCTCTTCAATCCCCCTCCTCCCTCCAGGTTTTTTTTAAAACAGCTGTTCACCACCATCTCTTATCCTCCCCCATCCAAAACCTTGATCTATTCTACCCCCGTTAATTCACCCCAAATCCACTTTTTTTGAAATACCGACTTCTTTCCTGGAAGTTCTAGCAGTGTCCATGTGTCTTAAACCTCTCCCACCCCCCCCCCCCACCCCCACCTTACCGTGCCTCCTCCCCCCAAGCCCTCTCCCTCCCACAGATCTTCCGATGTCCCCGTTATCTGTTCTCTGTTGTTGTGCTTGTGTGCTTCCCTCTCTCCCCCCATCTTGTCTCCCGCTCCCTTTATTGTATGTTTTGTCTGTCCGTTTTTATTTTTTTTTGTGATTGATGTCAGCTCTTACACAAGCCTCAATCTTGCATACAATTTTTTTAAAATCCCATATCAGTTTGGTGGAGACAGCACTGACAGTAAAAAAGATTGACAATAATGACAGATATCCCACATCAGTTTGGTGGAGACAGCACTGACAGTGATAAAGATTGACAATAATCACAGATATCCCATATCAGTTTGGTGGAGACAGCACTGACAGTGATAAAGATTGACAATAATCACAGATATCCCATATAAGTTTGGTGGAGACAGCACTGACAGTTATAAAGATTGACAATAATCACAGATATCCCATATCAGTTTGGTAAAGACAGCACTGACTGTAATAAAGATTGACAATAATCACAGATATCCCATATCACTTTGGTGGAGACAGCATTGACAGTGATAAAGATTGACAATAATCACAGATATCCCATATCAGTTTGGTGGAGACAACACTGACAGTGATAAAGATTGACAATAATCACAGATATCCCATATCAGTTTGGCAGAGACAGCACTGACAGTGATAAAGATTGACAAGAATCAGAGATATTCCATATCAGTTTGGCAGAGACAGCACTGACAGTGAAAAAGATTGACAATAATCACAGATATCCCATATCAGTTTGGTGGAGACAACACTGACAGTGATAAAGATTGACAATAATCACAGATATCCCATATCAGTTTGGCAGAGACAGCACTGACAGTGATAAAGATTGACAAGAATCAGAGATATTCCATATCAGTTTGGCAGAGACAGCACTGACAGTGAAAAAGATTGACAATAATCACAGATATCCCATATCAGTTTGGTGGAGACAACACTGACAGTGATAAAGATTGACAATAATCACAGATATCCCATATCAGTTTGGCAGAGACAGCACTGACAGTGATAAAGATTGACAATAATCACAGATATCCCATATCAGTTTGGTGGAGACAACACTGACAGTGATCAAGATTGACAATAATCACAGATATCCCATATCAGTTTGGTGGAGACAGCACTGACAGTGATAAAGATTGACAATAATCACAGATATCCCATATCAGTTTGGTGGAGACAACACTGACAGTGATAAAGATTGACAATAATCACAGATATCCCATATGAGTTTGGTGGAGACAGCACTGACAGTGATAAAGATTGACAATAATCACAGATATCCCATATCAGTTTGGTGGAGACAGCACTGACAGTGATAAAGATTGACAATAATCACAGATATCCCATATCAGTTTGGAAGAGACAACACTGACAGTGATCAAGATTGACAATAATCACAGATATCCCATATCAGTTTGCTGGAGACAACACTGACAGTGATAAAGATTGACAATAATCACAGATATCCCATATCAGTTTGGTGGAGACAGCACTGACAGTGATAAAGATTGACAATAATCACAGATATCCCATATCAGTTTGGTGGAGACAACACTGACAGTGATAAAGATTGACAATAATCACAGATATCCCAAATCAGTTTGGCAGAGACAGCACTGACAGTGATAAAGATTGACAAGAATCACAGATATTCCATATCAGTTTGGTGGAGACAGCACTGACAGTGATAAAGATTGACAATAATCACAGATATCCCATATCAGTTTGCTGGAGACAGCACTGACGAATAAAGATTGACAAGAATCACAGATATTCCATATCAGTTTGGTGGAGACAGCACTGACGAATAAAGATTGACAATAATCACAGATATCCCATATCAGTTTGGTGGAGACAGCACTGACAGTGATAAAGATTGACAATAATCACAGATATCCTAGATCAGTTTGGTGGAGACAGCACTGATGAATAAAGATTGACAATAATCACAGATATCCCAGATCAGTTTGGTGGAGACAGCACTGACGAATAAAGATTGACAATAAATCACAGATATCCCATATCAGTTTGGTGGAGACAACACTGACAGTGATCAAGATTGACAATAATCACAGATATCCCATATCAGTTTGGTGGAGACAGCACTGACAGTGATAAAGATTGCCAATAATCACAGATATCCCATATCAGTTTGGTGGAGACAGCACTGACAGTGATAAAGATTGACAATAATCACAGATATCCCATATCAGTTTGGTGGAGACAACACTGACAGTGATCAAGATTGACAATAATCACAGATATCCCATATGAGTTTGGTGGAGACAGCACTGACAGTGATAAAGATTGACAATAATCACAGATATCCCATATCAGTTTGGTGGAGACAGCACTGACAGTGATAAAGATTGACAATAATCACAGATATCCCATATCAGTTTGGTGGAGACAGCACTGACAGTAATAAAGATTGACAATAATCACAGATATCCCATATCAGTTTGGTGGAGACAACACTGACAGTGATAAAGATTGACAATAATCACAGATATCCCATATCAGTTTGGCAGAGACAGCACTGACAGTGATAAAGATTGACAAGAATCACAGATATTCCATATCAGTTTGGTGGAGACAGCACTGACAGTGATAAAGATTGACAATAATCACAGATATCCCATATCAGTTTGGTGGAGACAGCACTGACGAATAAAGATTGACAATAATCACAGATATCCCATTTCAGTTTGGTGGAGACAGCACTGACGAATAAAGATTGATAATAATCACAGATATCCCATATCAGTTTGGTGGAGACAGCACTGACGAATAAAGATTGATAAATAATCACAGATATCCTAGATCAGTTTGGTGGAGACAGCACTGACGAATAAAGATTGACAATAATCACAGATACCCCACATCAGTTTGGTGGAGACAGCACTGACAGTGATAAAGATTGACAATCATGACAGATATCCCACATCAGTTTGGTGGAGACAGCACTGACAGTGATAAAGATTGACAATAATCACAGATATCCCATATCAGTTTGGTGGAGACAGCACTGACAGTGATAAAGATTGACAATAATCACAGATATCCCACATCAGTTTGGAAGAGACAACACTGACAGTGATCAAGATTGACAATAATCACAGATATCCCATATCAGTTTGGTGGAGACAGCACTGATGAATAAAGATTGACAATAATCACAGATATCCCATTTCAGTTTGGTGGAAACAGCACTGACGAATAAAGATTGATAATAATCACAGGTATCCCATATCAGTTTGGTGGAGACAGCCCTGACAGTGATAAAGATTGACAATAATCACAGATATCCCATATCAGTTTGGCAGAGACAGCACTGACAGTGATAAAGATTGACAAGAATCACAGATATTCCATATCAGTTTGGTGGAGACAGCACTGACAGTGATAAAGATTGACAATAATCACAGATATCCTAGATCAGTTTGGTGGAGACAGCACTGACGAATAAAGATTGACAATAATCACAGATATCCCATATCAGTTTGGTGGAGACAGCACTGACAGTGATAAAGATTGACAATAATCACAGATATCCTTGATCAGTTTGGTGGAGACAGCACTGACGAATAAAGATTGACAATAATCACAGATATCCCAGATCAGTTTGGTGGAGACAGCGCTGACGAATAAAGATTGACAATAATCACAGATATCCCATATCAGTTTGGTGGAGACAGCACTGACAGTGATAAAGATTGACAATAATCACAGATATCCCATATCAGTTTGGTGGAGACAACACTGACAGTGATCAAGATTGACAATAATCACAGATATCCCATATCAGTTTGGTGGAGACAGCACTGACAGTGATAAAGATTGACAATAATCACAGATATCCCATATCAGTTTGGTGGAGACAACACTGACAGTGATAAAGATTGACAATAATCACAGATATCCCATATCAGTTTGGTGGAGACAACACTGACAGTGATCAAGATTGACAATAATCACAGATATCCCATATGAGTTTGGTGGAGACAGCACTGACAGTGATAAAGATTGACAATAATCACAGATATCCCATATCAGTTTGGTGGAGACAGCACTGACAGTGATAAAGATTGACAATAATCACAGATATCCCATATCAGTTTGGAAGAGACAACACTGACAGTGATCAAGATTGACAATAATCACAGATATCCCATATCAGTTTGGTGGAGACAACACTAACAGTGATAAAGATTGACAATAATCACAGATATCCCATATCAGTTTGGTGGAGACAACACTAACAGTGATAAAGATTGACAATAATCACAGATATCCCATATCAGTTTGGTGGAGACAGCACTGACAGTAATAAAGATTGACAATAATCACAGATATCCCATATCAGTTTGGTGGAGACAACACTGACAGTGATAAAGATTGACAATAATCACAGATATCCCATATCAGTTTGGCAGAGACAGCACTGACAGTGATAAAGATTGACAAGAATCACAGATATTCCATATCAGTTTGGTGGAGACAGCACTGACAGTGATAAAGATTGACAATAATCACAGATATCCCATATCAGTTTGGTGGAGACAGCACTGACGAATAAAGATTGACAATAATCACAGATATCCCATTTCAGTTTGGTGGAGACAGCACTGACGAATAAAGATTGATAATAATCACAGATATCCCATATCAGTTTGGTGGAGACAGCACTGACGAATAAAGATTGATAATAATCACAGATATCCTAGATCAGTTTGGTGGATACAGCACTGATGAATAAAGATTGACAATAATCACAGATACCCCACATCAGTTTGGTGGAGACAGCACTGACAGTGATAAAGATTGACAATCATGACAGATATCCCACATCAGTTTGGTGGAGACAGCACTGACAGTGATAAAGATTGACAATAATCACAGATATCCCATATCAGTTTGGTGGAGACAACACTGACAGTAATAAAGATTGACAATAATCACAGATATCCCATATCAGTTTGGTGGAGACAGCACTGACAGTGAAAAAGATTGACAATAATCACAGATATCCCAGATCAGTTTGGTGGAGACAGCGCTGACGAATAAAGATTGACAATAATCACAGATATCCCATATCAGTTTGGTGGAGACAGCACTGACAGTGATAAAGATTGACAATAATCACAGATATCCCATATCAGTTTGGTGGAGACAACACTGACAGTGATCAAGATTGACAATAATCACAGATATCCCATATCAGTTTGGTGGAGACAGCACTGACAGTGATAAAGATTGACAATAATCACAGATATCCCATATCAGTTTGGTGGAGACAACACTGACAGTGATAAAGATTGACAATAATCACAGATATCCCATATCAGTTTGGTGGAGACAACACTGACAGTGATCAAGATTGACAATAATCACAGATATCCCATATGAGTTTGGTGGAGACAGCACTGACAGTGATAAAGATTGACAATAATCACAGATATCCCATATCAGTTTGGTGGAGACAGCACTGACAGTGATAAAGATTGACAATAATCACAGATATCCCATATCAGTTTGGAAGAGACAACACTGACAGTGATCAAGATTGACAATAATCACAGATATCCCATATCAGTTTGGCAGAGACAGCACTGACAGTGATAAAGATTGACAAGAATCACAGATATTCCATATCAGTTTGGTGGAGACAGCACTGACAGTGATAAAGATTGACAATAATCACAGATATCCCATATCAGTTTGGTGGAGACAGCACTGACGAATAAAGATTGACAATAATCACAGATATCCCATTTCAGTTTGGTGGAGACAGCACTGACGAATAAAGATTGATAATAATCACAGATATCCCATATCAGTTTGGTGGAGACAGCACTGACGAATAAAGATTGATAATAATCACAGATATCCTAGATCAGTTTGGTGGATACAGCACTGACGAATAAAGATTGACAATAATCACAGATACCCCACATCAGTTTGGTGGAGACAGCACTGACAGTGATAAAGATTGACAATCATGACAGATATCCCACATCAGTTTGGTGGAGACAGCACTGACAGTGATAAAGATTGACAATAATCACAGATATCCCATATCAGTTTGGTGGAGACAGCACTGACAGTGATAAAGATTGACAATAATCACAGATATCCCACATCAGTTTGGAAGAGACAACACTGACAGTGATCAAGATTGACAATAATCACAGATATCCCATATCAGTTTGGTGGAGACAGCACTGACAGTAATAAAGATTGACAACAATCACAGATATCCCATATCAGTTTGGTGGAGACAGCACTGACGAATACAGATTGACAATAATCACAGATATCCCATATCAGTTTGGTGGAGACAGCACTGACAGTGATAAAGATTGACAATAATCACAGATATCCCATATCAGTTTGGTGGAGACAGCACTGACAGTGATAAAGATTGACAATAATCACAGATATCCCATATAAGTTTGGTGGAGACAGCACTGACAGTGATAAAGATTGACAATAATCACAGATATCCCATATCAGTTTGGTGGAGACAGCACTGACAGTGATAAAGATTGACAATAATCACAGATATCCCATATCAGTTTGGTGGAGACAGCACTGACGAATAAAGATTGACAATAATCACAGATATCCCATATCAGTTTGGTGGAGACAGCACTGACAGTGATAAAGATTGACAATAATCACAGATATCCCATATAAGTTTGGTGGAGACAACACTGACAGTAATAAAGATTGACAATAATCACAGATATCCCATATCAGTTTGGTGGAGACAGCACTGACAGTGAAAAAGATTGACAATAATCACAGATATCCCATATCAGTTTGGTGGAGACAGCACTGACAGTGAAAAAGATTGACAATAATCACAGATATCCCATATCAGTTTGGTGGAGACAGCACTGACAGTGAAAAAGATTGACAATAATCACAGATATCCCATATCAGTTTGGTGGAGACAACACTGACAGTGATCAAGATTGACAATAATCACAGATATCCCATATCAGTTTGGTGGAGACAGCACTGACAGTGATAAAGATTGACAATAATCACAGATATCCCACATCAGTTTGGAAGAGACAACACTGACAGTGATCAAGATTGACAATAATCACAGATATCCCATATCAGTTTGGTGGAGACAGCACTGACGAATAAAGATTGACAATAATCACAGATATCGCATATCAGTTTGGTGGAGACAGCACTGCCAGTGATAAAGATTGACAATAATCACAGATATCCCATATCAGTTTGGTGGAGACAGCACTGACAGTGTTAAAGATTGACAATAATCACAGATATCCCATATAAGTTTGGTGGAGACAACACTGACAGTAATAAAGATTGACAATAATCACAGATATCCCATATCAGTTTGGTGGAGACAGCACTGACAGTGAAAAAGATTGACAATAATCACAGATATCCCATATCCGTTTGGTGGAGACAACACTGACAGTGATCAAGATTGACAATAATCACAGATATCCCATTTCAGTTTGGTGGAGACAACACTGACAGTGATCAAGATTGACAATAATGACAGATATCCCATATCAGTTTGGTGGAGACAGCACTGACAGTGATCAAGATTGACAATAATCACAGATATCCCATATCAGTTTGGTGGAGACAACACTGACAGTGATCAAGATTGACAATAATCACAGATATCCCATTTCAGTTTGGTGGAGACAACACTGACAGTGATCAAGATTGACAATAATGACAGATATCCCATATCAGTTTGGTGGAGACAGCACTGACAGTGATAAAGATTGACAATAATCACAGATATCCCATATCAGTTTGGTGGAGACAGCACTGACAGTGATAAAGATTGACAATAATCACAGATATCCCATATCAGTTTGGCAGAGACAGCACTGACAGTGATAAAGATTGACAAGAATCACAGATATTCCATATCAGTTTGGTGGAGACAGCACTGACAGTGATAAAGATTGACAATAATCACAGATATCCCATATCAGTTTGGTGGAGACAGCACTGACGAATAAAGATTGACAATAATCACAGATATCCCATTTCAGTTTGGTGGAGACAGCACTGACGAATAAAGATTGATAATAATCACAGATATCCCATATCAGTTTGGTGGAGACAGCACTGACGAATAAAGATTGATAAATAATCACAGATATCCTAGATCAGTTTGGTGGAGACAGCACTGACGAATAAAGATTGACAATAATCACAGATACCCCACATCAGTTTGGTGGAGACAGCACTGACAGTGATAAAGATTGACAATCATGACAGATATCCCACATCAGTTTGGTGGAGACAGCACTGACAGTGATAAAGATTGACAATAATCACAGATATCCCATATCAGTTTGGTGGAGACAGCACTGACAGTGATAAAGATTGACAATAATCACAGATATCCCACATCAGTTTGGAAGAGACAACACTGACAGTGATCAAGATTGACAATAATCACAGATATCCCATATCAGTTTGGTGGAGACAGCACTGATGAATAAAGATTGACAATAATCACAGATATCCCATTTCAGTTTGGTGGAAACAGCACTGACGAATAAAGATTGATAATAATCACAGGTATCCCATATCAGTTTGGTGGAGACAGCCCTGACAGTGATAAAGATTGACAATAATCACAGATATCCCATATCAGTTTGGCAGAGACAGCACTGACAGTGATAAAGATTGACAAGAATCACAGATATTCCATATCAGTTTGGTGGAGACAGCACTGACAGTGATAAAGATTGACAATAATCACAGATATCCTAGATCAGTTTGGTGGAGACAGCACTGACGAATAAAGATTGACAATAATCACAGATATCCCATATCAGTTTGGTGGAGACAGCACTGACAGTGATAAAGATTGACAATAATCACAGATATCCTTGATCAGTTTGGTGGAGACAGCACTGACGAATAAAGATTGACAATAATCACAGATATCCCAGATCAGTTTGGTGGAGACAGCGCTGACGAATAAAGATTGACAATAATCACAGATATCCCATATCAGTTTGGTGGAGACAGCACTGACAGTGATAAAGATTGACAATAATCACAGATATCCCATATCAGTTTGGTGGAGACAACACTGACAGTGATCAAGATTGACAATAATCACAGATATCCCATATCAGTTTGGTGGAGACAGCACTGACAGTGATAAAGATTGACAATAATCACAGATATCCCATATCAGTTTGGTGGAGACAACACTGACAGTGATAAAGATTGACAATAATCACAGATATCCCATATCAGTTTGGTGGAGACAACACTGACAGTGATCAAGATTGACAATAATCACAGATATCCCATATGAGTTTGGTGGAGACAGCACTGACAGTGATAAAGATTGACAATAATCACAGATATCCCATATCAGTTTGGTGGAGACAGCACTGACAGTGATAAAGATTGACAATAATCACAGATATCCCATATCAGTTTGGAAGAGACAACACTGACAGTGATCAAGATTGACAATAATCACAGATATCCCATATCAGTTTGGTGGAGACAACACTAACAGTGATAAAGATTGACAATAATCACAGATATCCCATATCAGTTTGGTGGAGACAACACTAACAGTGATAAAGATTGACAATAATCACAGATATCCCATATCAGTTTGGTGGAGACAGCACTGACAGTAATAAAGATTGACAATAATCACAGATATCCCATATCAGTTTGGTGGAGACAACACTGACAGTGATAAAGATTGACAATAATCACAGATATCCCATATCAGTTTGGCAGAGACAGCACTGACAGTGATAAAGATTGACAAGAATCACAGATATTCCATATCAGTTTGGTGGAGACAGCACTGACAGTGATAAAGATTGACAATAATCACAGATATCCCATATCAGTTTGGTGGAGACAGCACTGACGAATAAAGATTGACAATAATCACAGATATCCCATTTCAGTTTGGTGGAGACAGCACTGACGAATAAAGATTGATAATAATCACAGATATCCCATATCAGTTTGGTGGAGACAGCACTGACGAATAAAGATTGATAATAATCACAGATATCCTAGATCAGTTTGGTGGATACAGCACTGATGAATAAAGATTGACAATAATCACAGATACCCCACATCAGTTTGGTGGAGACAGCACTGACAGTGATAAAGATTGACAATCATGACAGATATCCCACATCAGTTTGGTGGAGACAGCACTGACAGTGATAAAGATTGACAATAATCACAGATATCCCATATCAGTTTGGTGGAGACAACACTGACAGTAATAAAGATTGACAATAATCACAGATATCCCATATCAGTTTGGTGGAGACAGCACTGACAGTGAAAAAGATTGACAATAATCACAGATATCCCAGATCAGTTTGGTGGAGACAGCGCTGACGAATAAAGATTGACAATAATCACAGATATCCCATATCAGTTTGGTGGAGACAGCACTGACAGTGATAAAGATTGACAATAATCACAGATATCCCATATCAGTTTGGTGGAGACAACACTGACAGTGATCAAGATTGACAATAATCACAGATATCCCATATCAGTTTGGTGGAGACAGCACTGACAGTGATAAAGATTGACAATAATCACAGATATCCCATATCAGTTTGGTGGAGACAACACTGACAGTGATAAAGATTGACAATAATCACAGATATCCCATATCAGTTTGGTGGAGACAACACTGACAGTGATCAAGATTGACAATAATCACAGATATCCCATATGAGTTTGGTGGAGACAGCACTGACAGTGATAAAGATTGACAATAATCACAGATATCCCATATCAGTTTGGTGGAGACAGCACTGACAGTGATAAAGATTGACAATAATCACAGATATCCCATATCAGTTTGGAAGAGACAACACTGACAGTGATCAAGATTGACAATAATCACAGATATCCCATATCAGTTTGGCAGAGACAGCACTGACAGTGATAAAGATTGACAAGAATCACAGATATTCCATATCAGTTTGGTGGAGACAGCACTGACAGTGATAAAGATTGACAATAATCACAGATATCCCATATCAGTTTGGTGGAGACAGCACTGACGAATAAAGATTGACAATAATCACAGATATCCCATTTCAGTTTGGTGGAGACAGCACTGACGAATAAAGATTGATAATAATCACAGATATCCCATATCAGTTTGGTGGAGACAGCACTGACGAATAAAGATTGATAATAATCACAGATATCCTAGATCAGTTTGGTGGATACAGCACTGACGAATAAAGATTGACAATAATCACAGATACCCCACATCAGTTTGGTGGAGACAGCACTGACAGTGATAAAGATTGACAATCATGACAGATATCCCACATCAGTTTGGTGGAGACAGCACTGACAGTGATAAAGATTGACAATAATCACAGATATCCCATATCAGTTTGGTGGAGACAGCACTGACAGTGATAAAGATTGACAATAATCACAGATATCCCACATCAGTTTGGAAGAGACAACACTGACAGTGATCAAGATTGACAATAATCACAGATATCCCATATCAGTTTGGTGGAGACAGCACTGACAGTAATAAAGATTGACAACAATCACAGATATCCCATATCAGTTTGGTGGAGACAGCACTGACGAATACAGATTGACAATAATCACAGATATCCCATATCAGTTTGGTGGAGACAGCACTGACAGTGATAAAGATTGACAATAATCACAGATATCCCATATCAGTTTGGTGGAGACAGCACTGACAGTGATAAAGATTGACAATAATCACAGATATCCCATATAAGTTTGGTGGAGACAGCACTGACAGTGATAAAGATTGACAATAATCACAGATATCCCATATCAGTTTGGTGGAGACAGCACTGACAGTGATAAAGATTGACAATAATCACAGATATCCCATATCAGTTTGGTGGAGACAGCACTGACGAATAAAGATTGACAATAATCACAGATATCCCATATCAGTTTGGTGGAGACAGCACTGACAGTGATAAAGATTGACAATAATCACAGATATCCCATATAAGTTTGGTGGAGACAACACTGACAGTAATAAAGATTGACAATAATCACAGATATCCCATATCAGTTTGGTGGAGACAGCACTGACAGTGAAAAAGATTGACAATAATCACAGATATCCCATATCAGTTTGGTGGAGACAGCACTGACAGTGAAAAAGATTGACAATAATCACAGATATCCCATATCAGTTTGGTGGAGACAGCACTGACAGTGAAAAAGATTGACAATAATCACAGATATCCCATATCAGTTTGGTGGAGACAACACTGACAGTGATCAAGATTGACAATAATCACAGATATCCCATATCAGTTTGGTGGAGACAGCACTGACAGTGATAAAGATTGACAATAATCACAGATATCCCACATCAGTTTGGAAGAGACAACACTGACAGTGATCAAGATTGACAATAATCACAGATATCCCATATCAGTTTGGTGGAGACAGCACTGACGAATAAAGATTGACAATAATCACAGATATCGCATATCAGTTTGGTGGAGACAGCACTGCCAGTGATAAAGATTGACAATAATCACAGATATCCCATATCAGTTTGGTGGAGACAGCACTGACAGTGTTAAAGATTGACAATAATCACAGATATCCCATATAAGTTTGGTGGAGACAACACTGACAGTAATAAAGATTGACAATAATCACAGATATCCCATATCAGTTTGGTGGAGACAGCACTGACAGTGAAAAAGATTGACAATAATCACAGATATCCCATATCCGTTTGGTGGAGACAACACTGACAGTGATCAAGATTGACAATAATCACAGATATCCCATTTCAGTTTGGTGGAGACAACACTGACAGTGATCAAGATTGACAATAATGACAGATATCCCATATCAGTTTGGTGGAGACAGCACTGACAGTGATCAAGATTGACAATAATCACAGATATCCCATATCAGTTTGGTGGAGACAACACTGACAGTGATCAAGATTGACAATAATCACAGATATCCCATTTCAGTTTGGTGGAGACAACACTGACAGTGATCAAGATTGACAATAATGACAGATATCCCATATCAGTTTGGTGGAGACAGCACTGACAGTGATAAAGATTGACAATAATCACAGATATCCCATATCAGTTTGGTGGAGACAGCACTGACAGTGATAAAGATTGACAATAATCACAGATATCCCATATCAGTTTGGTGGAGACAGCACTGACAGTGATAAAGATTGACAATAATCACAGATATCCCATATCAGTTTGGTGGAGACAACACTGACAGTAATAAAGATTGACAATAATCACAGATATCCCATATCAGTTTGGTGGAGACAGCACTGACAGTGATAAAGATTGACAATAATCACAGATATCCCATATCCGTTTGGTGGAGACAACACTGACAGTGATAAAGATTGACAATAATCACAGATATCCCATATCAGTTTGGTGGAGACAGCACTGACAGTGAAAAAGATTGACAATAATCACAGATATCCCATATCAGTTTGGTGGAGACAACACTGACAGTGATCAAGATTGACAATAATCACAGATATCCCATTTCAGTTTGGTGGAGACAGCACTGACAGTGATAAAGATTGACACTAATCACAGATATCCCACATCAGTTTGGTGGAGACAACACTGACAGTGATCAAGATTGACAATAATCACAGATATCCCATATCAGTTTGGTGGAGACAACACTGACAGTGATCAAGATTGACAATAATCACAGATATCCCATATCAGTTTGGTGGAGACAGCACTGACAGTGATAAAGATTGACAATAATCACAGATATCCCACATCAGTTTGGAAGAGACAACACTGACAGTGATCAAGATTGATAATAATCACAGATATCCCATATCAGTTTGGTGGAGACAGCACTGACAGTGATAAAGATTGACAATAATCACAGATATCCCACATCAGTTTGGTGGAGACAACACTGACAGTGATCAAGATTGACAATAATCACAGATATCCCATATCAGTTTGGTGGAGACAGCGCTGACAGTGATAAAGATTGACAATAATCACAGATATCCCATATCAGTTTGGTGGAGACAGCACTGACGAATAAAGATTGACAATAATCACAGATATCGCATATCAGTTTGGTGGAGACAGCACTGCCAGTGATAAAGATTGACAATAATCACAGATATCCCATATCAGTTTGGTGGAGACAGCACTGACAGTGTTAAAGATTGACAATAATCACAGATATCCCATATAAGTTTGGTGGAGACAACACTGACAGTAATAAAGATTGACAATAATCACAGATATCCCATATCAGTTTGGTGGAGACAGCACTGACAGTGATAAAGATTGACAATAATCACAGATATCGCATATCAGTTTGGTGGAGACAGCACTGACAGTGAAAAAGATTGACAATAATCACAGATATCCCATATCAGTTTGGTGGAGACAACACTGACAGTGATCAAGATTGACAATAATCACAGATATCCCATTTCAGTTTGGTGGAGACAACACTGACAGTGATCAAGATTGACAATAATGACAGATATCCCATATCAGTTTGGTGGAGACAGCACTGACAGTGATAAAGATTGACAATAATCACAGATATCCCATATCAGTTTGGTGGAGACAGCACTGACAGTGATAAAGATTGACAATAATCACAGATATCCCATATCAGTTTGGTGGAGACAGCACTGACAGTGATAAAGATTGACAATAATCACAGATATCCCATATCAGTTTGGTGGAGACAACACTGACAGTAATAAAGATTGACAATAATCACAGATATCCCATATCAGTTTGGTGGAGACAGCACTGACAGTGATAAAGATTGACAATAATCACAGATATCCCATATCAGTTTGGTGGAGACAACACTGACAGTGATAAAGATTGACAATAATCACAGATATCCCATATCAGTTTGGTGGAGACAGCACTGACAGTGAAAAAGATTGACAATAATCACAGATATCCTATATCAGTTTGGTGGAGACAACACTGACAGTGATCAAGATTGACAATAATCACAGATATCCCATTTCAGTTTGGTGGAGACAGCACTGACAGTGATAAAGATTGACACTAATCACAGATATCCCACATCAGTTTGGTGGAGACAACACTGACAGTGATCAAGATTGACAATAATCACAGATATCCCATATCAGTTTGGTGGAGACAGCACTGACAGTGATAAAGATTGACAATAATCACAGATATCCCACATCAGTTTGGAAGAGACAACACTGACAGTGATAAAGATTGACAATAATCACAGATATCCCACATCAGTTTGGTGGAGACAACACTGACAGTGATCAAGATTGACAATAATCACAGATATCCCATATCAGTTTGGTGGAGACAGCGCTGACAGTGATAAAGATTGACAATAATCACAGATATCCCATATCAGTTTGGTGGAGACAGCACTGACAGTGATAAAGATTGACAATAATCACAGATATCCCACATCAGTTTGGAAGAGACAACACTGACAGTAATAAAGATTGACAATAATCACAGATATCCCATATCAGTTTGGTGGATTGACAATGCTGGCACCACAAGTGAAAGGAACCCACTGTATGATTCATCGCTACGCCCTGGCTTGTAAGACTCTCCCTCTCTCATTGAAGAAAGTTCTTGAAGTCGTAATCAAGATTGTTAACTACATCAAGGCAGGCGCTCTCAACACCCAAATGTTCAAGGAGCTGTGCAAAGACATGAACACGGAACATGAAACGTTGCTGTGCTATACTGCTGTTGTGCTGTACGCTGGCTTTCAAAACGGAATGTTCTGAACCGCGTCTTTGAACTTAGTGCGGAAGTCAAACATTTCTTGAATCTCCAAGGGAAACATGACCTCCTGCAGCATTACGACGAAGAATTGTGGAATGAACGACTTGCTTAGCTTGCTGACATTTTCGAGCAGCAGAACCAGCTGAACCTCAAGCTCCAAGGAAGAGCGACTAATATTATTCTTTTCCACGATAATCTCAGAGGATTTGTTGACAAGCTCCAAAACTGGTGCAGGAAAGTGAACACAGGAAACATTGCTATGTTCGAAGGAATGTCTGAATTGCAAGACAGCATGGGAAAAGAGCTTGATCCCGTACTGAAAAATGACATTCTTGAGCATCTGCAGTCACTGGAGCTAGAATTTCATAAGTATTTTCCTGATTTAGACGACAATGAGGCAAAAATTGTGAGGAATACATTTTCCGTCAACCTTTGTGTGGAGAGCATGCCGGAGGCAATGCAAGATGAATTCCTGGATCTCCGAAACGATTAATTTGCCAAAGACACATTCGAAGAGAAGAGCTTGACGGAGTTTTGGGTGGGAATGGGTCACTACACTAATATCAGCCAGATAGCTATCCGGGTGCTTCTGCCATTCTCGTCTACCTATCTCTGCGAAGCGGGGTTTTCCACGCTGTTGAATATCAAATCGAAACAGCGTAATCGGCTCCACGTGGAAGATGACCTCCGCTGTGCCCTGACTGTGACTCAACCACCGATACCCCAATTGGTAACTAAAATGCAATTTCAGCCATCCCACGGAGTTTTTAATTCACTTTTATGGCACATGCACCGCATCCCTAGTTTTGATTACCTGAGTTGTTGTCGAATCGAGTTTCTTTTTGTGAGATTATAACGCACTGCGTTAAATACAAACACAACAGAGGTTTTTAGTTTTCACATATTCTTGACTTGGAACCTTTTCATACTGTTTTCTTGTGGGACAGTTCTATTTTATGCTGTCCAGAGTGTTGCTACTGATAATATTAAAATCTCATTTCAAACATGCATCATTCGAGCGACGTTGCTTTGTTTGCTTCTTCCAAAAACGATGTATTTGGGAGCCAGTAAGGAACAGAAAAAAACGATGGAACTAAATGTTCATGTTGGCTACTTGGAATTCCTCACTTTCTGTGTAATAATTTACCAATTCTCATACAAACAAAATAGCCAATTAAAGGAAAAAACACCTCAGAATGCACCACATAGCATCGAGAAATCAAAATTTTTCTGGGGGGCATGCCCCCAGACTCCCCTAGCTTGCTTACACCTGCTCCGACGCTCGACCCTCGCGAAAGGGAGGGGGGTGCTGGGGATGTGCTCTGGGAGCCAAGGGGGCCATAACACAAAAAAGGTTGCAAACTCCAAGCTGTCTGTCACCATGGAAACAAAGAGATTGCATTGAGACACAGGTTTATTCTACATGTTGGTCAGTTAGTCAACACTATCAAAGCGACCTCAGCACCATTCCGACACACACCACTATGTGTGCTACAGAATGACGTGTTTTACGGCGGCTGGAGTGAAAATCCTGCCACCAACCTCCTGGAGAGAGGACCCAGTGAGTTGGTACTCATTTTGCAACATTTATATTTTGAAGCAACATTTTCTTGGGAGCTTTTAACTCTCCTCCAAGTTTCACTCTCGATCTGCTCCTGAGTTAATATGATCTCACTATAAACAACATTGCGGGTTAGTCGGCCTGCAGCAGGTGCAGTTCCTCTCCTTATCTGGAATTCACTGTGGTTGGCAAAGATGCGCAGATCAAGTGGGTCGCCCACTCTACTCACTGCAACATACAGCTGCCCATGTGTAAAAACACATGACAGGTTCGACCGCTTCGACGACATGTTCGGCCTGCACGACATATCATACGAAAATACGCAATTTGATGCCTGTCTGTCTGTCTCATGATTTATGACCGCCATACATTCCATCGTTACTTATCCAATCTCAACCAAACTTGACAGCATGACCAAGAGTTACACAATGAAGGTTGTAGTGCATTCATTTGCCTCCCTCCCCAAAGGGGGTTTTCTCCCCCAAGTGGATTATCCCTGCCATTGCCGCCAATGGGGATGCGTGTTGAGGTGCATATCCATGTTAAGTTCGCTTTACCGTGGTGTTTTTCCAAGGTCACTTCTAATACCAAAAGGATTTGATAATAGTGTAGCGGCTACCGCTGGGTTTTCACAATCGCCTTGCACCTATCAAGGACGCGGAGCGATCACCATGCCGGGCTCGTCCAGGACGCCCGGGCAGGCCCGCGCTCAACTTGCCAGGCCTCGGTCGGGACGCCCGGGCATGCCCGGGCAGGCTCGCCCTCAACTTGCCAGGCCGCAGCCAGGACGCTGGGCCACGCCCCCTCTCGCCTTTCCTGGGCAAACGCTCCGGGATAATATGTATATATATTGCTGCCCGATAAACGGGCTTTTCAGAGTGCCTGAGTGTTTGGTTTGAATAAAGCAACTCGGATGAATTCCAGCTTTTTGTCGCGTCCATTCTTCCGATCGACGTGGGAGCCCCAGCTCCTTCATTGGTGACCTACCGACATGGACACGGCAGTCGCCCTTAAACTGCCTACCTTCTGGGAGGCTCACGCGGCGGTTTGGTTCGCACAGGCGGATTCCCTGTTCGCCCTGCGAGCCATCACGGCCGACGACACCCGCTTCCACCATGTGGTAGCAGCGCTCGGTTCGGCCACCGCGGCCCGCGCCCTGAGCCTCCTCGAGAGCCCGCCAGCCGCTGACAAATACGGCGCAATTAAGAAGCTTCTCCTCGACGCTTTCGCCCTCCCATCGGCGGAACACGCATGGCGCCTGCTCGACCTGCCCGAGCTCGGCGACACGCGCCCTTCCGAGCGAATGGACTACATGCTTTCACTGCTCGGCGAGCACTCTCCGGCATTCCTGTTCCGGGAGCTGTTCCTCCGTCAGCTGCCTAACCCGGTACGCCTCGCCCTGGCAAGCACGACGATCACAGATCCCCGGGCCCTTGCCAGAGAAGCCGACAAGATCTCCGCCGCAGGTCAGCGCATCGCAGCGGCGACATGGGACCCACCGCCGTCCGACGCAACACCCATGGCGCCCGAGCACCCGGCACGGTCGACGACCGAACTGCCGACGCAATTGGCGGCCGCTACACCGAGCCGACCACCTCCAGCACGACGACCGGGGCCTCCACCTGACCAAGCGTGGTGTTACTATCATGCCAGGTTCGGACAGAAGGCCCGGACATGCCGACCCCCGTGCACCTTCGGCAGGCCGGGAAACGGCCGGGCCGGCGTTCATTACCAGCCATGAGCGCCGGCCACACGGGCAACTTACTGTTCATCACGGATAAAGCGTCCGGACGGCGCTTCCTGTGCGACACCGGCGCCCAACTGAGCGTCATACCCGCCTCTGACCAGGACAGGCAATCCGCGGTTTGCGGCCCCTCCTTGGTTGCGGCCAACGGATCGACCATCCGCACCTTCGGCCCGCGCAACGTCACCCTCTGCTTCGGCGGCCAACGCTTTGCTTGGACGTTTGTAACCGCAAACGTGCCCATGGCTCTGCTAGGCGCCGACTTCCTCTGCGCACACGGACTGCTGGTGGACGTCCAACGGCATCGTTTAATCAACGCCGAAACCTTCAGCTCCCTGGTATGCACATTGAGCAGCTCCGCGCCGACCGAGCTGGCATGCGCCGTCCCAGCGGCGAACGAGTTTGCTCGCCTGCTCACGGAGTTCCCGGCCCTCACGCGGCCGACGTTTTCGGCCGTCGCAGTACGGCATGGGATCGAGCACCACATACCAACCACGGGCCCGCCGGTCTACGCCAGGGCCCGCCGCCTCGACCCAGCCAAGCTCGCCGTGGCGAAGGCCGAATTCGACGCGTTGGAGCACCTCGGCATCGTGCGGCGCTCCGATAGCGCGTGGGCCTCGCCACTGCACATCGTGCCAAAGCCGGGGGGTGGATGGCGCCCGTGTAGCGACTACCGCCGTCTCAATGACGCTACCACCCCCGACAGGTACCCGATCCCGCATATCCAAGACTTCTCCGCCCGTCTGGCGGGACGGGTCATTTTTTCGAAAATTGATCTCATACGGGGATATCACCAGGTACCTGTCAGGGCGGCCGACGTCCCTAAAACGGCAGTCATCACGCCGTTCGGCTTATTCAAATTCTTGCGGATGCCGTTTGGTCTCAAGAACACGGCTCAGGCGTTCCAGCGCTTGATGGATGGCGTGCTGCGTGACCTGCCGTTCCTTTTCGTTTACCTGGACGACATCCTCGTCGCCAGCACGTCCCGGGCCGAGCACCTCCTCCACCTCCGAACACTGTTCGGGCGCCTCAGCGAGCACGGCCTCATCGTCAACCCGGCCAAATGCCACTTCGGCACGACGGCCGTTGATTTTTTGGGCCACCACATCACCAAGAACGGGGCCGTGCCGCTGCCAACCAAGGTCGAGGCCATCACCACGTTCCCGCGTCCCCGCACCATAAAGGCCCTGCAGGAATTCCTGGGAATGGTGAATTTTTATCACCGCTTCGTGCCCCGCGCTGCTCAACTCATGCGGCCCCTCTACGAAGCCCTCCGGGGCAAGCCGGCCAAGCACGACATCGCCTGGTCCGCAGCAATGGATGCGGCCTTCCAAAGCTCAAAGCGGGCCCTCGCCGACGCAACACTGCTCGCTCACCCGGTGCTCAACGCTCCCATCGCCCTCACCACGGATGCCTCCGACTACATGGTGGGCGCCGTACATGAGCAATGGGTGAACGGGGTTTGGCAGCCACTCGCTTTTTTCAGCCGGCAGCTCCGGCCGAACGAGCTCAAATACAGCACGTTTGACCGGGAGCTCCTCGGTCTACACCTGGCCGTCCGCCATTTCCGCCACCTCCTGGAGGGCCGACCTTTCACGGCGTTCGTCGACCACAAGCCGTTGGTTTACGCCATGGCCAAAGTCACGGAGCCGTGGTCGGCCCGCCAACAGCGCCACCTCTCCGCCGTGTCGGAGTTTACCACGGACATCCGGCACGTCGCCGGCAAAAACAACGCCGTGGCCGACTGTCTTTCCCGGGCCAGCGCGAACGCGGTCCACCTGGGCGTGGACTTTGCACTTATGGCGGCGGACCAAACCACCGACACCACGGTGCAAGCCCTCCGGGCGGCGGACACGGGCCTCCGCCTGGCCGACATCCCCTTCGCGGACACTGTCCTGCTCTGCGACGTCTCCCAAGGCCAGCCTCGCCCCATCGTGCCCGTCACCTGGCAACGCCGCATCTTCGCCTCCCTCCACGGCCTTTCCCACCCGGGCCGGAAAGCTTCCCAGAAGCTGGTGTCGGCGCGATTCGTCTGGCACGGCCTTCGTCGGGACGTCCGCGATTGGACCAGCACCTGCACGGCCTGCCAACGGGCCAAGGTCCACCGACACACCCAGGCCCCGCTGGCACCTTTCACCGTGCCCGAACGACGTTTCGACCACGTCAACGTGGATCTGGTGGGCCCCCTCCCCCCGTCACGGGGGTTCACACACCTGCTCACCATGGTGGACAGGACCACCAGGTGGCCGGAGGCCGTTCCCCTCGTCTCCACCACCACCGCCGACGTGGCGCAGGCTTTCATCGCCACCTGGGTCGCCCGCTTCGGCGCACCGGCGGACATCTCGTCAGACCGCGGACCACAGTTCACCTCCGAGCTGTGGGGCGCGGTCGCCCGCAACCTGGGGGTCAAGCTCCACCGTACTACGGCCTACCACCCCCAAGCAAACGGGTTGTGCGAGCGATTCCACCGCTCCATGAAGGCCGCGCTCATGGCCGGCCTTCAAGACGGCGGTTGGGCCGACCGGCTGCCGTGGGTCCTTTTGGGCCTCCGCACGGCCCCCAAGGAGGACCTCCAGGCATCCACCACCGAGCTTGTCTATGGCCAGGCGCTACGCGTCCCGGGCGAATTCGTGCCCGACGCTACCAGTCCCTGGTCCGCAGCTCACCAGCGCTCGGACCTCCAGGAGGCCGCCCGACGGTTTGCCCCCGTGCCAACATCCCACCACGGTGACCCCCAGTCCTACGTCCCCCCAGCACTTCGCACAGCGGAGTATGTTTTTGTGCGTCACGACGCACATCGGGGGCCACTCCGGCCGCCGTACGATGGGCCCTTCCGGGTGCTGCGACGGGACGACAAGTCGTTCGTCATCGACATCGGCGGCAGGTCGGACCGGATTGCGGTGGACCGCCTCAAGCCGGCGCACGTGGACGTCGACCACCCACCACGGGTGGCCGTTCCGCCGCGGCGAGGCCGCCCCCCGTCCACGGTGCCCCCCACTCGACCGCCCACCACCACACCGGACCCCCTCCCACGACCCGCCAGGGGTCGCTTCGGCCGGGTCATCAGGACCCCCCTCAAATTGACCCTGCCGGTGCAAGTCGATTCTGGGGGGACGTGTGTAGCGGCTACCGCTGGGTTTTCACAATCGCCTTGCACCTATCAAGGACGCGGAGCGATCACCATGCCGGGCTCGTCCAGGACGCCCGGGCAGGCCCGCGCTCAACTTGCCAGGCCTCGGTCGGGACGCCCGGGCATGCCCGGGCAGGCTCGCCCTAAACTTGCCAGGCCGCAGCCAGGACGCTGGGCCACGCCCCCTCTCGCCTTTCCTGGGCAAACGCTCCGGGATAATATGTATATATATTGCTGCCCGATAAACGGGCTTTTCAGAGTGCCTGAGTGTTTGGTTTGAATAAAGCAACTCGGATGAATTCCAGCTTTTTGTCGCGTCCATTCTTCCGATCGACGTGGGAGCCCCAGCTCCTTCAATAGCATAATATTAATGTTACTGGTGTGGTCACCCATGGGGATCCCACGGGTATGGACATGTGTGACATTTGGACGTCTTAATTTAGTTGCTGCACATTCAGTTTTACAAAATGGTTACTGGCAAATTATCAGATCCACAAATGAGATCATCTACACAATTTATTTACTTCTGATAACATGTGAATGCATGTGCATGCACATGGGAAATACAGTTTGAAATGTGTAATTATATCTCATGTAAAATGTGACTTCCTCTCCCTCCCCACCCCAATCACACCCCCATCCCGACCACATCACGCACACTGCACTGGGGAGTGGGACGGACGGACGGACACGCACACGGGGGACTGGGTCACACACACACACACACACACGGGGGGGGGGGGGGATGGGTCAAACACACACACACACACACACACACACACACACACACACACGGGGGACTGGGTCTCACACATACACATGGCGGAGTAACAGTCATTGCCTGGTTTCTTTTGCTTGAGTTGGAATCAAAATGAACCTTGGTTTCTTCAAAAAGTAATTTATGATTGAAGATGTCTTGATTCAGTCTTAAAATGAACATCATAGGCCTGTCAAAGGCCTATGGACCCCATGACTCTTCTTTATTATTAAACTTGAATGTAGTGAAAACTTTTCGCTTCAGGTAAAAATAGATTAAAACCAAACGTTATTAATAAATATTGTATTCCATAGTTAGTTTACATTATTATGTACATTTTTGAAGTACTGTATTGTTTAATTCTTTATTTTTAGTCCCGGTGTGTACCCTGGTTTAGAATAGGTACACCGTATCCCTGCGTGTCGAAAGAGGCGACTAAGAGGGCTGGCGTCAGGAAGGGCATCCGGCCATAAAAACATTGCCTCAAAAAGAGAACCATGACAATTACAACCACATATGGGCAGGGTACAGCCCGAAGTGGAGATCGGTTTCTGAGGTTTGGGACATGGAATGTTGGGACAATGACAGGGAGATCAGGAGAAGTCGTGGAAGTATTGATCAGAAGAAGAGTGGACATATGTTGTGTGCAAGAGACGAGATGGAAGGGAAGTGGTGTGAGAATGGTGAAGGGTAGGCAGGGGCAGAAATACAAGTGGCAAGGGTGCCCGGAGGGCGTGAATGGTGTTGGTATCCTGTTTTCTGAGGAGTTTGTAGACAGTGTGGTGAGTGTGACTCGAGTGAGTGATAGGTTGATGATGGTGAAAATGATGATTGGAAAGCTCTTGGTGAACGTCATCTCGGGATATGCTCAGCAGGTTCGTCGGAGCGATGAAGAGAAGGACAAGTTCTGGTGTGCGACAGAGAAGCTGATGGAAAACGTGAAAGATTAAGTTGTTGTGGTAGGAGGAGACCTAAATGGACATGTGGGAAGGAGTAAGGACGGTTTTGAGGGAGTTCATGGGGGTTACGGATATGGTGTGACAAATGGAGAAGGTGAAAGGATTTTGGAGTTTGCTGATGGAGCCGATTTGTTGATTTGTAATACTCAGTTCCAGAAAGAGGATAATAAGCTTGTTACATACACGTCCGGTGGGTCGACGACAACCGTTGACTACCTGATGGTGCGTAGGCAAGATAGGGGGCACCTCCGGGACACAAAGGTGATCCCGGGAGAGGAGGCTGTTTCACAGCACCACTTGGTTGTATGCGACATAAGGGTGAAAGGTGCGAGGAGATCTCGGCGGGTGAAGTACCAACCGAGAATGAAGGTGTGGAGGTTGAAAGAGGTAACAGTAAGGGAGGCATTGAAAGAGAGGCTGAGTAGGGTAGAGGATGATGTGGTTGAGCTTGAAGGTGGTTGTATGTCAATGAAAGATAGTCTGTTGGGAGCCGTTGGTGAGGTATGTGGATGGACAAAAGGACACTCAGAAACATGGTGGTGGGGTGATGAAGTTGGAAAGAGGATTGACGAGAAGAGGAAGAAGTTGAAGGAGTGGCAAGAAGGCGAAGGGTACGGGAGCAGAAAAAGTAGAGCATGAAAGTTATAAGGCAGCCAAGGAGGCTGCAAAGAAAGAGGTAGCAAAGGTGCAGGAGGCATGTAGGAAAATGTTCGGAGAACGCTTGGATTCGGGAGAGGGTCAGAGAGCGGTATTCAGGATTGCAAAGCAGATAGCAAAAGAGAGGTGTGATGTGATGGGGGTGAGTTGCTTGAAGGATGAAGTGGGACAAATCGTTGTGGACCCAGATGGAATTAAAGGAAGATGGAAGAGATATACACAAAGAATTAAGTTAAGCACCCCCCCCCCCCCCGTTTTTTTACAACCTCGCGCATTACAAGTTTGTTGTCGTCAAAACAGTGTAATATACCCATGATATTGCTATATTTTCTGGAGAAGTGATATTATGGTCACATAAAAACATAACAATCATGCCGTTTTCAATATTTTATTCTGAATAATTTAAGGTGAAATTTTTTGGGAATTTTAGGCATATTTTCACCTCAATTTAAGTATGGAGCTATAGGTCCATCACGGACAGTGTGGATGACGTTTATGTTTTCTAACGTACAGTCATTGTTCTGAGAAGACCTCTAGCGATCTTTGCGTCAATAACGTGTGTAGGACCCACGTGATCGGATCACTGACTCAACCAATCACTTTTTTTCACTTTGATCACTCAATTTCATCAATGGATAATTGCTAATGTCATACCAATCATTATTTGATCTCACATACCTTAGAATATATGCCAATGTATACATATACACAAAGAATATATATTAGGGGGTGCTTACCTTAATTCGTTGTGTAGGGGTGCTTAACTTAATTCTTTGTGTATATATGGAAATGCTGTTGAATACAGAGAATGAATGGGATGGCAACATGGAGAGTACCCAGTTTTCGGACCCGCAGAGAAGATAACTGAGAAGGAAGTTGAAGAAGCGATAAAAGCAATGAAGAGTAGAAAAGCGGGAGGGCCGACAGGAGTTGAGGGAGATACGTTGAAGGCAGCAGGAAGTTGGGGTGTGAAGAGATGACAGAGATCTGTAATCTGATGGTGAAAGAAGGCCACATTTCAGTGGATTCGGAACTGAGTACCCTCATCCCTCTATACAAGGGGAAAGGTGACCCCTGGAGTGTGGCTCGTACTGAGCGATAAAGTTATTGGAGCATGGAATGAAGGTATTGGAATGGGTGTTGGAGAGGAGGATAAGGAAGAAGGTGAAGATCGACGAAATGCAGTTTGGATTTATGCCAGGAAGAGGAACGAAAGACGCGCTTTTTATTGTGAGGCAGTTGCAGGAGAAGTACATGGAGAAGAGGAAGAAGTTGTTTCTTGGGTTTGTTGATTTGGAGAACGCATTCGATCGGGTTCCACGCGAAGTATTGACATGGGCATTGAGGAAGTTAGGAGTGGAGGAATGGTTGATCAGAGTAGTGATGGCAATGTACAAAAGAGCGCGCACAGCTGTAAGGACGAAGGACGGGAACAGTAGTGAGTTTGACGTGAAGGTGGGAGTGCATCAGGGGTCGGTGCTAAGTCCACTACTATTTGTAGCTGTGATGGAGGTGCTGGCTCAGAACGTAAAGGAGGGTTTACCGTGGGAGTTGTATGCAAATGATCTGGTGTTGATTGCGGAAAGTATGGATGGACTGAAGGACAAGATGAACAAGTGGAAGGAATGTTTGGAGACAAAAGGTCTGAAGGTGAATATCGGAAAGACGAAGGTGATGGCAAGTGGTAAAGCATGTGGTGAGGTTTAAAGAACTGGGAAGTGGCCATGTGCTGTGTGCAGGGAGGATGTCGGAGTGAACTCCATTCAATGTACAATATGCGCTGAGTGGGTTCATCAAAAATGTAGTGGTCTGAGAGGGTCATTAACCAGTGTGGCTGCTACATTCAAATGCAAGGTGTGCACAGAGAGAGCTGCAGATGGAGGAAATGTTGAGTTGGATCTTGGAGACAGCGTGAAGCTGGAAGGTGTGAAAACATTTTGCTACCTTGGAGACATGCTGAATGTCGAAGGTGGATCAGACTCGGCAAAGCTTGCTTGAGTGAGATGTGCATGGAAGAAGTTTCGGGAACTGAGTGGCATGCTGATGAGGAGGGGAGTCTCGTTGAAGCTGAAGGGAAAGGTGTATGCTGCATGTGTAAGAAGTGTGATGATTTATGGGAGCGAGACATGGGTAATGAACGTAGAGCAGCAACGAAGGCTGGAAAGGGTGGAAATGCGAATGGTTCGGTGGATGTGCAGAGTATCGTTGAGAGAGAGGAAGACAAATGATGAATTGCGAAAGATGATGGGAATAGAGCCTGTGATTGATGCTGTGAAGAGGAACAGGTTGAGATGGTTTGGTCATGTGTTGAGGAAGGCTGAAAGTGACTGGTTGAGAAGAGTGATGGAAATGAATGCAGAAGGAAGTCGAGGATGGGGAAGACCGAGAAAGACTTGGCTAAAGATGGTGGAAGAAGAAATGCGGGCAAGGGGGTTAACAAGGAGAGATGCAGAAAATAGGGCAAAATGGAGAAGATTGCCGCAAGTCTAACCCCCGCTCTTGCAGGGAAAATGGCCTTAAAATGCATGTTGTTGTTGTTGTATTGTTTAATTCCATGGTTGGAAAAGAGTGGACTCGCTTTAAACAAACTCTGTATATACACCCCAGGAATATCTAAATATATAATTTGACTTTGGTTTGATCCTGAACTTCGGTATTCAGTCGCTGTAATTTTACTAAGTAATAATATAAATAACGATGTCCTGGGAATGTTCTCTCCTCTCCTTCCCATCTCTCCTTCCCATCTCTCATTCCCCTCTCTCCATCCCCGTGCCCACATCCTATCCAACCAGACGACACATTCAAAACGGCTGTTGGAATACATTTCACCGATTTTTTCAACTTTAGCTGTAACTGAGACTTTAACTATCTCAGTGACTGTAATGGTGAATTAGAGTCGAGATAAAGCCGCGAGGGAGCCTAAATGAACTGTATGTTACAGGCCTTCGAAAATGCATTTCGTTCTATAAACGTATATATAGATATCTCGGCATTTTCCCGTCGATATATCAAATCAAAGTAAGATATATCAAATCGTTAAAAGCCGCGATTATTTAATATGTCTTGGCCTTTTCCCGTCTGTGTCATCTTGGGAGGTGTAAGATATATCGAGTTGTGAAAAGTCGCTATTATTTAATATATCTCGGCATTTTCCCATCTGTGTCATCTTGGGAGGTGTAAGATATATCAAGTCGTGAAAAGCCACGATTATTTAATATATCTCGGCATTTTCCCATCTGTGTCATCTTGGGAGGTGTAATATATATCGAGTCGTGAAAAGCCGCGATTATTTAATATATCTCAGCAATTTCCCAAATTTCTAAAACAAGTGAGATACCCGTGCTTCACACGGGTGGGAGGCCAGAAGCAAACAGACAATGCAGAAATGGTGAATGCTAAAGCATGAAACCAATAAATTCCACATTCCTGTAGCACCTTCAGTCGCACGTCAGACATGGACAGCAAGTTCGTGAAGGACTTACATGAAAAACGTATAGAAACATCGATCGTGGGTCCATGGCAAATCTGCATATGGCGATCCGCGAAGTTCCCGTTTAGAAAGTAGAAACCATCACGGCATGTCGTCATTCACTTGAACTCGATATCTCGTTTTTCATTCCAAACAACATAACTCCAATCACAAATTAATCACAAAATAAACTTTTAACAACATTGTTAATGTTTCCTTCATTGTAAAAACTACCAAGTCAACAGTTAAAAGGATTTTGAGCCGATGGGTGTTACAGCCTTGGCAAGATCAATGGAGACAGCGATCTGTTAGCTTATATACTGCCCAAATAGCTATGTGGAATTCTCTCATGCAGAGATTAAACCCACGTCGTTTGAACTTTGGCCAAGGGCATTTACTTTTAATGATGTTTATATACGAATCAAAAAGAAGATAATTGGTTTTGAGTCGTCTTTTCCGCATATCTCGTGGGATTGTGAGTTGGAGAGACGACCGTGATGGTGGGGAGGGGGTTGGCATTCTCTCAAGCAGGGATTCAACCCATGTCCTTATAAAAGGTCTTTGTCCGAGGTCACCGAGTCCGATCGGTGCAGCGATAGGTGCAGCCATTGGTGCGGTACCCGGGAAAATAACGTGATGCGGGAGTCCAAACCTGAAAATGCTGGAGGTCAAAGCTGAAATTGGAAAAACAATATACCGTATTTTACTCCAGGAGATCCCAGGATTACCCACCCAAAATATTGTTGCGGGACTTGATGCCGGCCTTTTCCCCTTACCAAGGGGGGATTAGTCCCCTTGTCTTTGACTGGCCTGGCGGGACCCGGGACCTATGACGTCCCTTCCGGACAGCGCGAAATAGGGTTTTAGGCCGAATTCACTATTACCTAATTACTCGCGCTGCCCTGAAGCGAGGAAATAAGCCCCGCACGAATCACGTGCTGATGGAAGACGCCAAGCGGTGCGTACATGCGATCCGTGCCGTTTATATGGTGACCCCGGTTCTCGCGATCTTATTCTTACCACGCTTAGTCAAATGGATAAATCACAAAAGTGGTCGAATGGGAAAAAGGAGGAACAGGTTTATTTATGCTATTTACAATGGTTCAGAGAAAAGAGGACACAGTGCAGCATTAAAACAGTCTTAACTTACTACCCAGGACAAACGGGCCCGTCTCACACACAGACACACTCGCACGGGGCTTGCAGCTG
This sequence comes from Myxine glutinosa, assembly GCF_964187855.1. NCBI lineage: Eukaryota > Metazoa > Chordata > Myxini > Myxiniformes > Myxinidae > Myxine > Myxine glutinosa. The sequence goes on from NC_136272.1 coordinate 55,689,089, forward strand.
CAGGATGATGTCCACCACGTCCAGGGATGGCTCTCGTGCAGCTCCCTCCGGTCTCTGGTTCGTCCCGTGCAGATGGTAAGTAGAGAGGCAGGAGCTCTCCGCGTATCGTTTGGCGCACAAGGGTTAATATGGGGGGATTTGGTAGGGAGCGGACTTCGGTGGTTAAGCACTGGCGGGTATTACCGCGTTTACTCGCGTGGCTGACGTAGGCGCTATTCGCCACCGGCGCGTCTGGCTGCAGCCGTGTACTCAACGCCTCTTCTTCCTCTCCTCTGGCGCGTACGTTATACTCCGGCGAGTTACAGTTCAATGCCTCAAAAGCGAGTGATGTGAGTCAAGTTCTCTCTACATAAGTCTTTTCACCAATGCCGTGTGCACGCGAGACCTCCAGCGCTAGTTCTTCTTATCAGTCCTCAAAGTTCTGCTGGTCAGTCCTTCCCTCTGCGAGTCCATTTCTGGTAAGTCCTTCCCTCTGCGAGTCCTTACGAGGGCTTTGCGCATGGACTTATATAGGCATGCCCTGCGAGCCCTCTAGAACTCACCAGACGCGCCTCTCCACGCCCCCTCACACGCCATGCAGTTAGAGCCCTGGTTGGCTGGTGGCTCTTACCGTCATCGCCTCTGACGCTCCGCCTTGACGCCGCACCCCACGCCAACCCGGTGCTCCTCCTTCTTAGGCCTACCTCGTGCTACTCGACTAGGGAGCACCCTAATTCAATGGGTAACAGCCAAATGCATAACAAATGCTGCGGTCAGCCAAAGCGTAACAAATGATGCGGGTAGCCAAAGCGTAACGCACTGAGTGGGTCAGCCAAATGGGGCGCGGGATCAATTATACCCATAGAGGTGGAATTGGAGGGTGGACTCAAAATGAAGGGGACCTAAACTCATGTCTTTACAGAACACAGACATTAATAGGGGAAATGGCCTATACTTACACATACTATGACATAACTAATACTACAAGGTGGCCTTCGTGTTGCTCGTGGACTAACTATGGGGGGCAACCCTTTAACCTTTAATGATCAATATGTGCAATCTCAAAACTGTAGCAATAGCGTTGGGATCGGTTCAGCCGTTTTTGCGGTACCTTCAAACGGACGGATGGACGGACATTTGGTGAATTATAGTAAGATGTCTCAGCAATTTCCTGTGTGTGCGTTTATTTTCTCAATTATTGCTGACCCAAGTCTAAAACCTCTCTTTGTTACATCGATAAAAATGAAATCAGATGGTGAATTAGAGTCGAGATAAAATTGTGAGTCTCAATGAATGGCCTTTATGTTACACTGTTACAGGCCTTTGAAAACGGGAACTTGAACGGTTTTGTTCTATAAACGGTAACTTTCATTGAATTTTATTCCCGTTTTTTTTTCAACAGAGTCTAAAACCATGTTATCGACTGTGAAAAATGAAATGAGATATTAAATTAGAGTTTAAATAAAACTGTGAGAGAGAGCAAGACACCATGGGCCTAACAAAAGAGGCCTCAAAGCCATGTGAGTAAACAAAATAGTGGATATTTGTTTTTGAAGCCTCTTCCAGAATGGGTGGAGCTACTCCCTCAACAGAGGAGGCCACACCCCCAGACAGACTCACAGACTGACAGACAGAATCACCTATGGAGAATATATATATATATATATATATATATATATATATATATATATATATATATATATATATATATATATATATATACATATATATAATAACAAAACAATATTAATGATATGAGACGATGGTTATTAACCGATGCAGTTACCTCTTCATCCGCTCTCAGCTTAAAAAAGAATGGTATGTAGCGACAGGGATTACTCTGCAATTGTCTGGCTATAAGTCGGTAAGAGAGATAGTATGCTTTATATGACACTGCCATATATTATGATTGAGGAATGCTTGCTTATCAGTAATATCATTCTTTTATAGATGCTGCTGAATTCAAGTGGATTAAAGCTCATGATCTGGAGTTTATGTGTGGACTCACCTTGATTTTCATCACATTTTAATCCACTTGAATCCTTCGCTTGTGGATCATGGCCTCGACTCGCTCTTGTTCGCTTAGCCCCGGTGAAGGCATCCCGCGCGAAGCGAGCGAGCATGCAGCCCACTTGCTCCGCTGTGCAATGTCCTCACAAATTCGGTACGGAACTGCGATGCACCCAACGTCCGTATCAGAAGGGAGAGAGGGTCGAGAGTGAAGGAAGGCTTGAGGGCAAGAGGTCGGAGTAGAGGAATCGTGAGGGCAGTAGCGAACGAGGTCCAAGCACCAAGGGATTCAAAAAACGAGAGAGCAAAATGCCGGCCAGCCGTGGTTTTTACGTCCTGTCTCTTGACATCATCGGTCCTCCCTTCCAATCAGTCTGTCGCCTCTCGACCTCTCAAATGTTCTTCCCACGTCAGTCCTTCACCATTGACTGAGCGCTTCGCGCTGTCCTCCTCATGCCATTGTCCAGTTGCCAATTAGTCCGTCGCTTCCTTCTACCAATCAGCGGGTTGCTCCTTGCTCCGCCCCTGGCCAATCACAAGTCCTGCCTTACTCTGGCCTTTCATTGATGTGATGCCCCCATCAAACACCCTCGACCAATGCGTCGCGAGGTGGGCATGGCCTCAGCCTGCCAGAGCAATGTTTTATCGCCATTTTGGCGCAATTCGTGGGAGCTTCCTGCCGGCACTTCCGGTGAGTTTTATTGTGGGGGGAATTTAACTAGTATGTGTGGTGCTATTGGGCCTGCCTAGTGTCTATTGGTGTCATGCCATAAGGGACAATGGATAAATCACAAGGTCTCACACACAGGGGAATTAGCATAATCCCGACTCTATGTAGCACAAGGCCATCCTCGTATGACCACAAATATACAAGCTTAAACCGACATCCGGCTAAACAGGTCCTCTACTTATGTACATCAAATTCGTTGTTCTTCTTCACGACAGTTGGAGCATGATACTACACAGATCTAACTGATCTATATATCACTCTACCCCAAAATTCAACAATACATACGGATGGACAAACACTGTTCTAGGCGGCTTTGCCCCATGGGCTACGCCATAAAACCCCGATATTGAACACGTCTTCAACCATTTCTCAGAGTTGCATTTAGCAATCTTGTTAAAAGTTGGCACACAGATAATGAACGATGGCTTCCATATGCACGTTATTTGTTTTCAAGATCAGATCCAAGATGGCCGACTGGTGGCCATTTTGGTACTTAAGCGTGTCCCCAACCATTTCTTAAACATAAATGGTCCGCTTTTGTTCAAACTTGTCACAAACAGTACATGATGACATACACGTGCACCTCACTTTATTTTGCGTTCTGATCAAAGATGGCTGACTGGTAGACTGCCGGCCATTTTAGTTGTTAAAAACCCCGATATTGAACACATCCCCAACCATTTCCCAGACATACATTTACCAATCTTATTCAAACTTGGCACACAGATAATGAACGATAGTTTACATTTGCACGTCATTTTTTTCGAGATCAGATCCAATATAGCTGACGCAGCCATTTTGTTACTTAAACGTGTCCCTATCCATTTCTCGGACAGGGACCGATTTTGTTCAAACTTGGCGCAAATAATATATGAGAGTATACATATGTAGACGATTTTGTTTTGTAATCCAAACAAAAATGGGCGACTGTTGGCCTTCAACTCCGTAGACTAAAACCAAGGGGGCCATGACATTTTATGTCTTTTTCTCCTTGTTATTGCAGATATCACTGATGCCGTGTCAGGTCAAGCAAATGAGCAGTCCTCAATTGCTTTGCTCCGTGGTACCCGACGTGTCAAGTGGTGTCTGCCAGCATCACAGGTGACCCTGTAAGCTCCATACCTTCGTCAATGTCGTACCACCGAGCCCGAAAACAGAAACAGATGTCTAAGACCTAGGCATAAATAGATGGAGCGTTTGTGAAGCGATCTCCCTCGTCTTAGTTATTGCTGCAGTGAGACAGTCAGTCCGGTTATCAGAAACATTTTGAAAACTACGTGTTTACATGAGATAATTTCCTTTCAAACTGTAAAGAAAAAACATAAGATAAGAAATTACAAACATTAAAATCACCCTTAACTCACCATCCTCTTAACACAAAAAGCAGAAGAAAATAAATGTACAAACACACCTGTTAACACATCCGTGCATGTATTAGGATTGTCGTGCTCCGGTTTATCCCTCAGTGACGATGTTTCGCAAACATTGCCCGGTAACTCAACAGGTGTAACTGCATCTTCGGTCAGTTGTTTCCCCAGTTCTTCAATTCTCTCGAGTATAAAACTTTCCTGACTGTCCATCACACGTTCTCCAGATGTCCTGGGTCCTTGCTGATCCACTGCAGAGTTTCCCGGTGTTTCATCCTCAGCTCGATTACCCGCCGTCACCTTTCGTTTCGACACGGGAGAGTCACAATCGGAATTGTGGCATCGCTTAGTGGCGGAATGTGATTCTCTGATGTCACTACCATGTACTGCAGTTTGCTTTCTGTGCAGATCGATTAGCCAGGCTCGGGCTTTGCTTTGGCACACAAGGTGAGGGACTGACCTGCCGACCTCGAGCAGAGCTCCCTGTGTCAGGAGGTCCTATAAAACCCCCAAAAAAATTAACACTCAATTAAAATATTAGTTGATACACTTTTTCTTGGGCCAAAAAATGCAAGCTCTACACATTACCGTCAATTCATGCAAAATGACTATTCCCCCCTTCCCTCCCCCTCCAATCAAACCTGCACACAATCCTGCAGTTCCTGGATTTGACCCAAAAAGCCAACTGCTTGCATGAGTGCTGTCAACGGTAAGCCGATGTCCCCAGCCTGCTCAACGACAGACAGCACTGTGGTCGAAAGGGATGCGGATGTGATACTTTCATTCACCGTCATCTCTACTTCTGTGTTTTGAGCACATTCCTGATCTATGGCATTCCTTTTTTTCTTGAACCATAATGGCAGCCCGGCAGCACCAAGCTCAACTTTGTAACTGTTACCTCGTGCATCTATAAAACAAGGCACAAAATAATCTCATCATCGGTTAGTTTGCACAATCAATGACAGTGAATAATGTTAACAAATACCATATGTTAACAAGTATCTATCTATAATTCCAGTAATCTCTGTGTGTGTGTGTGTCTGTGTGTCTGTGTGTTTGTCTGTGACCGCTGTTTCTCGACAACCACGGGTCCGATATACTTGAAACTTGCCAGGTATATTGCTGGGGACCCAAGGATGTGCCTTTTCAAGGTTTCATATTAATCGGAGAAGTAGTTACCGAGCTATGTCCAAAAAACGATTCAACCAATCAGAGAGCAGCGAGCTATCACGTGTGCCGAACGTGGCGAACAGACTCTGCCTCGACGGCACATTTGAGAGCGTATTCATTTATTTCACGTTGGCAAACTATTTTGGTGCTATGTTGGCGTTAAACTATGTTTTAAAACTAATTAAAACTAATTTGCGATTCATCGTAACTGCGATATGCGACCTTCCGGACAGTCAAATGAGGACGTCACTTCCGGACTTACGGATAGTCATAGTGACGACGTACTGATGCTGAACGTGGCGAGCAGACGCTGCCTCGGACGGCACATTTGAGAGCGTATTCATTTATTTGACGTTGCAATCTGTGTTGATTGTTGTAAGGTACGATCGATTGTAGTACACGTTTATAATAACTCTGCCGATACAGGCCCGATTAACTGCAGCGCCATCCGAGCTGCGGCGTCGGGACGATACATTCATTGTACGGTCACATCACGCACTTACGGGCACGCCCATGGGCCCATGGGCACGCCCAGACATTTTTTTTTTTTTTTTGGCAAGGAACGGGCACCCACGTACGGGCACGTCCTAGTATAATTAAATTGAAGTAAAATGATTTTAAAGGTCGCACTAAAAAAAATTCCGCAAGTTTACTGCCTTTGACGCAGTGACACCACCCTATTCAACTCGTTACACATTAGTTATTCGCACTTGTAGGCTCGGGCAAAATAATCAATTACCCAGTTAAAATAGATTCCCTCCATTGGAACCAGGAACAACAACACAAACAACAACATGCATTTTAAGGCCATTTTCCCTGCTAGAGTGGGGGTTAGCCATTCTATTCATTGGAACCAGGAACCAAACCCTAAATTCTACAGATTACCAGCCTGTGACAGTTCCAAGTTTCCAGAGTTGATTCCTACTTATCCTACTCCTTTATTTCACTTCATCCATCGAGAATCTGTTCGTTGTTTCAGCAAAATATATCAAAAGCTTCTCCTGTCATTTTTTACGAAACAAAGACAAGTCCGTTTGACATGCACTCACAAATTGTGTGAATGTGGGTCGGACTTTTCCTTCCGGGATCTGACAGACAGCATTAGCCTATTCGCCGATGCTGTGTAGAGTAGGGTGAAATTCCAAAATCATCATATTTCTTAAGAGTAAAGATATCGCGGCATATTTTCTAAAAACAAATGAAAAACGTCAGAAGCAATTGAGGAGCCGGCTGTTGCCTTTTACTCCACCCAGGTATACCGGGTTAATTTTTTTTTTTTTTTTAATCAAATTGAAAGAAATTACAATTTTCCTGGAGGTTTGGATTCATTTCAAGGAACATTCACTTCTTATGTTCTTTCCCAGGAGCATTTCCGTGTTTCCGGAAATGTTCTTCTAGTTCTTCCATGAGCCTCAGTCATGTATACAAAAAAAGAAATAAATAAAAGTTTGAATGTTGCCATGTTTGTTCTCTTGCACTCTCTCTCTCCCCATTTGCTGTTCATTCATTCCTTTCTTGTGTACAAGAGTTGCCCCACCACCCGACTGCCAGGGTATACCCTCTGTCACCCTGCTTTTCCATGAGCTTCAATCTTGGAAAAAAAAAAACATAATTTTTTAATTTTCAAACCCACCAGTGTGGGCCTCTCAGGTGTCACCGAGAGGCACAGAGCTGAAGTACTCATACATATTTCATTTATGTCAACTAGCAGAGTACCCACCCTATGGGTGATCTTGTTCCAAGCGTTTTTGCTCTTTCACGAGCCTCGATCTTGTATACAGAAAAAAAAAAAAAAAGAAAAAAAAAGTGTGCAACACATTTTTCTGTCATCGGATATTTTTTGCTGACACAACTACTTTGACTTGGATTTCTTGCTGATTTCCGTTGGTAATAATGCTCTTGCTGATTTGTGTTCAATTTAGGTGTCCTTGGTTTTTGAGGCATCTCAATTTTCCAGAAAAAACAACATCATCAAACGTCACCCTAGTTAACAATAACCACAACCAACCCACACTCACCTCTTCCCCCATCATCCCCCTTCCACCATGTCCTCAAAATCCCTCTTAAACCATCACCCTAGCTCACAATACCCACGACAACCCCACACCCTCTTTCCCCTCCCCTCCACATCCCCCATCAAGCATCAACCCCACACCCCAACCCCGCACCCCTCCCCCACACTCCACTTCCCCCCACAATCTCCTTTCAATCGTCACCATAGCTAACAATATACATGACCACCACACAACGCTTACCCCACTCCACCATCCCCTCACAATTCCCTGTCAACCATCACCCTAGGTAACAATACCCTAACAACCCCAATCCACCTTCTCCCACAATCCCCCTTCAACCGTCACCCTAGCTAACAATACCCATGACAGCCCACACCCCTCACTCCACTCCACCACAATCCCCCATCAACCGTCGCCCTAACGAACAATACCCATCACACCAAACACCTCACCCCCCCCCCCCCCCCCCCCCCCCCCAACATCCCTCACAATCCCCCGTCAACTGTCACCCAAGCTAACAATACCCCACTACCACCCCACACGCCCACCACCCCCTTCATCATCCCCAATCAGAATCGGAATCCGAGCTCGCAATGCACCGTTTCTCTATGTACCGTCGCCGGCAGGATCACGGTGAGTTCACAAGGTGACGTCACTGGCAATCTCAAAAATCGACAGTCTAGGGTATTTTTTGCACTTTGTAATTAGCAAATAAAAAAAAATCCCTTCACATTAGACCATGATTAATGATTGCCAATGGTTTTTCAGATAACGAAATTACATTTGGGTACCCCTTTAAGGGTCTTTTGGTCTTCAGGGTCTTTTCAGTCTTGTGGCGTTTTTTCAGTTTTTGGGATCTTTTCATTCTTTGGGGTCTTTTCATTCTTTGAATTTACAATGTATTTTGGGTCTTCAGGGTATTTTGGGTCTTCGGGGTCCATTTGGGTCTTTTGGTTCTCTAGGGTCTTTGGGGTATTTTAGATCTTCAGGTATTTTGGGTCTTTGGGGTCCATTGGGTCTTTTCAGTCGTTTTAGTCTTTGGGGAATTAGGATATTTTGGTTCTCTTGGGTCTTCGAGGTCTTTTTTTAATTTTTTTGTATACAAAATCGAGCCTCGTGTAAGAGCTAACATTAATGACAAAAAAAAAACGGACACATAAGACAAAATAAAGGGAGCGGGAGACAAGATGGCGAGAGAGGGGGAAGCACAGAAGTACAACATTTGAGAGCAGCGACATCGGAAGATCTGTGGGAGCTTGGGGCTTGGGGAGAGGAGGCGTGGGAAGGGGGTGGGTGGGAGAGGTTAAAAAAAACACGTGGACACTGCTAGGACTTCCAGGATCTAAGTTGGTATTTCAAAAAAGTGGATCTGGGGTGAATTAATGGGTTTAGAAAATATGAAGGTTTTGGATGGAGGAGGATAAGAGATGGTGGTGAACAGCTGTTTTAAAGACCTGGAGAGATGAGTGGGATTGATGAAAGTGTGGGAGTTTGTTCCAGAGGCGGGAGAAAAGAAGAATGAAAGAGTGAAGGTGAGCAGAGAGTCTTGATTTTGGCAGTTTCACAAGAAGAGGGTTGCTGGCAGATCTTGTGCAACCTGTAGGAATATTTGGGGGACAGAGCACAGAGAGAGCTGGGGGAGCAAGGCCGGAGAGGAGTCGGTAGAAGACAGAAAGACCACCTGCCTGGAGGGAGAGAGAGAGGGAGAGAGAGAGGGAGAGAGAGAGGGAGAGAGAGAGGGAGAGAGAGAGGGAGAGAGGGAGGGAGAGAGGGAGAGAGGGAGAGAGGGAGAGAGGGAGAGAGAGAGGGAGAGAGGGAGAGAGGGAGAGAGGGGGAGAGGGGGAGAGAGGGAGAGAGGGTGAGAGAGGGAGAGGGAGAGGGAGAGGGAGAGGGAGAGGGAGAGAGAGAGAGAGAGAGGGAGAGAGAGAGGGAGACAGAGAGGGAGAGAGAGAGGGAGAGAGGGAGAGAGGGAGAGAGGGAGAGAGAGAGGGAGAGAGGGAGAGAGGGAGAGAGGGAGAGAGGGGGAGAGGGGGAGAGAGGGAGAGGGAGAGGGGGAGAGAGAGAGGGAGAGAGAGAGAGGGAGAGAGAGAGGGAGACAGAGAGGGAGAGAGAGAGGGAGAGAGGGAGAGAGAGAGGGAGAGAGGGAGAGAGGGAGAGAGGGAGAGAGGGAGAGAGGGGGAGAGGGGGAGAGAGGGAGAGAGGGTGAGAGAGGGAGAGGGAGAGGGAGAGGGAGAGAGAGAGAGAGAGAGAGACCCTCAGAATTAGCTTCATCGCGGGAGATTCCAATGATTCTGAATGCTTTGGTTTCAACAGCGTGAAGTCGAGCTAGGTGTGAGGAACTAAGAGGAAACTAGGAGGAACGAGGTGTTCCCCCAGAGGGGGGAACAGTATTCCATTGAGCTGCAGATGAAAGCCTTGTATGTGGTGAGGAGCTCAGGTGTGCCAAGGAAGGACTTCGCACGACGGAGGATGCCCAGTTTTCCCAAGAAAGATCATGGCAGATAGTGAGACCCAAAAGCTTGAGCGACAGAACTTCTTGGAGAGGATTGTTGAGGAAGTATATGGGAGGGTTTTCCAGTCGGTCTTTTTGGAGAGACATGAGTAAGAATGTGAGATTTGTCAGGATTGAAAGACATGTTCCACTTGTTTGACCAGTCTGTGATTTTGTCCAGGTCTTCAGAGAGTGAGGAGGCTGCAGACTGCCGATCTGAGGGTTGAAGAATGGAGCGGCAGAGAGTGGAGTCATCAGCAAAGAGATAGAGAGGATTTTCCAGATAGTCGGAGAGATCATTAATGAAGACCAGAAAAAGCACAGGGCCCAGAACACTACCTTGGGGAACTCCAGCCAGAACAGAAAGGGGAGATGAGAGAAATCCATTCAGGGCCACATGTTGACTACGACCAGAGAGGAAGTCCGCAAGCCATGCGTGGAGATTTCAATGGATACCATAGGAGGAGAGTTTGGCGAGCAGAGCTGGGTGCCAGACCGTATCGAAGGCACGTGATATGTCAAGGGAGACAGCTCTGATTTCCTGTTTGGCATTGAGGACCTCAATCCATTGTTGAGACAGCAGAAGCAACATGTCCAGAGTATAATGACCTGATCTGAATCCAAATTGATGACCAGAGATCAAGCCATTGGAGAAGAGGAAGGATTTGATATCCGAAGCAATGATGGATTCCATGACTTTGCTGATAATTGGGAGCAGGCTGATTGGTCTGTAGTTGCAAGGATCTGTTTTTGCACATTTTTTGTGTAAAGCGGAAATGTTTTCTGATTTCCAAGATGCTGGCAGATGACCTTAAGTGCAAAAGAGGGTGAGAGAACAGAGAGAGGGTGAGATAGAGTGGCAGAGCAGGCTATTAGGACCCGTGGGCTGATGCCGTCTGGTCCAGTTGCAGAATGAAAGTCGAGGTTTGACAAAAACTTCTCCACCTTGTCAGGAGAGGACACAGAGTCCAAGAGCAGTTGGGTTCGACTGGGTAAGGTGGGAAGAGAGAGAGATGGGTTTGGGACACAAGATTTTGAGGCAAACTGAGGCATTCGGTTTGTCACGTGTGGTGTCAACTGTGTCGCCATTTGAGGTAAAAGGGAGGGGATGGAGGAGGAACAAACACCAGAAACGGATTTAACAAGACGTCACCAGGATTTGGAGGAAGGAGACAGGTTTGAGAGTTCATTCTTGAGTGTGGAGAGATAGTGCTTCCTGGCACTCCTGAGGGTAGACACACACTTGTTCCGAGCTTGGTGGAAGGAACTGAGATTGCCTCACCACAAGATTCAGTGTACCATGGACAGGAGGAAGGGTAAGACAACTGAAGACGAGATGGAATAAGTCTGTGCGTGAGAGAGAGCAGTTTGCTTTGGAAGAATTCCGAGGAAGAATTGATGTCAGAGGCAGAAGAGATGGGAGACCAGTCCAGATGATTTATAGCTGCTTTCAGACCGTCTGTGCCAGTCGGCCTGAGTGAAATGCCAGACTCGGAAACGCTGAGGAAGTTCTCTGAGAATGGCCAGAGAGATGTCCACTTTAACAAGCACATTATCAGAAGAACCCATTGGAGCAGAAGAAAAGCAGCAGACATTTCCAGGGAAGTTTGTCATAACCAAGTCTGGAAGAGAAGATACTACATTGACTGAGATCCGGGTCGGGAAATTGACAGATTGTGTCAGTCCCAATGAGTCACAGAAGTCCTTTGCTGAGGTGCCATGGCTGGTGAGAGATGAACCAACACCCAGCCAGCTGGCATGATGACAGTTGAAGTCGCCACATATGAGGAAGAGAGAGTTTGGATGAGTTGATAGAAGTTGGTCCATGTTGTCAGACAGCGAAATGTAAATGGAGTCATCACTGTTTGGAGGACGGTACAGAACACATATTAACAAAAGGTGGGAGCGGAGAGGAAGTCATAGCCAGAGGTACTCATGGGGGTGGGGTGGAAAGAGGGCAGTGCAAGGAGAGTGAGGAAGAGAGTTTTTGATAAAGATAGCAACCCCACCACCAGGACGAGACTCAGGTCTATCATACCGGAGGAGGGAGTAACCTGGAAGATATATTAAGGAATCAGAGACATCTTGAAGGAGGAAAGTTTCTGTTAAGCAGATCAAGTCTGGATTGTCAGAAGCAACCTGAATGGAGAGATCAGCCAGGTTTGAGCGAAGGCCCCGGATGTTTGAGGTCCATATCATTAATGAGGAGAGAGAGGAAGCATCGGGTGCAGGACAGGGGAGGGGAGGGGTAGGGTCGGATGAAGGATGAGAGGGGAGGTAGGGAGAGCAGTTGATCGTGTGTCAGAAATTATAGAACAGTTACAAGAGAGGTAAGGATGAGGAGGACGAAAGGTTTGATGGTGATGGGATGAGGCACAGTGAGGGGCTGTTTGAGAGGTGGGGGGGGGGGGGCAGAGGAAAGTAGAAGGTTGGGGGAGGTGGAGGTATGAGATAGAAGGGAGATGAAGGGGGGAGGAGGCAGCTTTGAGGAGGTGGGAGGGGAGAGAATTGGAGAGGGATGGTAGGGGGGGTGGGGGGGAGATTTGAAGGGGGGGGGTTGGGGGGGAGTTTTGAAGGGGAGGGATTAGGGGGAAGTTTAGCAGGGGAGGGGCAAGGGGGGAGTTTAGAAAGTGGATGATTAATGAAAGATGAACATTTATGACAAAATTGGGTTTATTGTGATTTTCAAGTTAGAGATCTGTTTAAGAACGATATAGTAGGGTCAATATACGAAAAAAACTCACCTAACCCCCAAAAAATTGATACAAAAGGTTTTCAATGGATTCTGGTACCATTGGGCATGCTAAATAACATACTAAAAATCTAGTAACATCTGACTTCCGGAAAGGGGTCATTTTCAAGATGGCGTCCAAGATGGCCACCGGGAGCTTAAAATGGCCATATCTCAATTATTATTCAACCTAGAAAGGTGGTTTTGGTGTCTAACCCTAGGTTTTAGGGCCCAAGGAATCCAATTGAATCAATAAAATTACCATCAGTTAATTATTTATTGACAAGTCCAAGATGGCATCCCAAGGTGACATCCTGATCCACTAAAATGGCTCTGTCGAATAGTAGTCAACCTAGAGAGATTTTTCCAGTGTGTATACCTAAGTTTAAGGCACCCAGGAAATCATCAAAATTACTTAAATAAGCACAAAGTAATCAGGTAATCCAGTAAGCCAGGTTTACCAGCCCATTAGGCATTTGTTGTCTTATACAGTTAGTCGCTATTCATCGTCATCCTCTGATGGCAAGGTCCACAGGCAGTAGTACATGTTAGTCCATATCGTCTACAAGAGCAGCGGAGTGTCTTGCAGGCAGTGGAGCAGTTACAATGAATGACCTTCAAGACACTGTCTGGAGCATTACAAGTGTACATTTCTTTTGGAAATGTCAAAAAAATATGGATTTTGTTTATGGATACATGTAACAAATAATATACTTATTCCTTTTGAGATGAAAATAAATTGTTTGTCAGATTTTTCAGTCCCCCTCCCCAATATAAAATAGTCTGTCCCTTGCCATATCCTCTCAAGCTTTGTACAAACCTTTGTCTGTAATGATCACTGAATACTGTGGACTGGAGTCACAGGTGGCAGTGGTGTAGACACATTACACTCTTATCTCCAATCTGAAACACACACTTGGTTCATTATCTGGTGAGTCGGAGGATGACGATGAATAGCGACTAACTGTATAAGACAACAAATGCCTAATGGGCTGGTAAACCTGGCTTACTGGATTACCTGATTACTTTGTGCTTATTTAAGTAATTTTGATGATTTCCTGGGTGCCTTAAACTTAGGTATACACACTGAACATATCTCTCTCGGTTGACTACTATTCGACAGAGCCATTTTAGTGGATCAGGATGTCACCTTGGGATGCCATCTTGGACTTGTCAATAAATAATTAACTGATGGTAATTTTATTGATTCAATTGGATTCCTTGGGCCCTAAAATCTAGGGTTAGACACCAAAACCACCTTTCTAGGTTGAATAATAATTGAGATATGGCCATTTTAAGCTCCCGGCGGCCATCTTGGACGCCATCTTGAAAATGACCCCTTTCCGGAAGTCAGATGTTACTAGATTTTTAGTATGTTATTTAGCATGCCCAATGGTACTATAATCCATTGAAAAACCTTTTGTATCAATTTTTTGGGGGTTCAACCATATATTGACCCCTCTAATAGAGGAAGGGTGGAATGAATGTGAATTTCAAACATGTCTTGAGGAAGAATTATAAGAGATTGAATTTTTTTTGGAAGTGGCATGTGTTGAAGAGGAAATTGAAAATAGCCTTTTAAATAGGAAGAAAAACAGTGTGTTGTAATATACCACTGAATAAAACACTGCAGGGGAAAGTTTAAACATATTTAAACAGAACCGTGAAGAACAATCTTATATTCACAAAAATACCAACGGGGAGAGGGAGCCTCGAGGGACAACCATGAGTCACGTGAACAGGGCAAAAGGTGGAAGGCAAGGAGATATAGGGGCAAGGAGATAATGTGGGCGGGGCGAGAAAGCGCACGTGGACAGAAGCACATGATGAGACAACAGCACACGTGGAGAAACGGAAATAAATGTTTGTTTGTTTTTGGTTTGCCTTTTTGGGAGGGGGGGGGGGATTTAAGACGTTAGACAAAGAGTAGATGTTCGGGAAAGTTCGGGGGAGAAGGGAAAAATCTAAGAACAAAGCAAAAACAGCGAAGGAAGGAACCAAAGTGAACAAACTTCGACGGGGGAATCCTCAGGCTGCGAGGCTACAAGGCCGCACACGCGGTGCAAACAGAGAAAATTAATTAATTACGAGTTACAGGAAATGTGAAATGATCTGGGGAATGGGGTGAAATGGGGGTGAAACACGTGGTCGAAGAACGAACGAAAAGAACAAAGAAGGAAATGTTTTTTGTTTTTTTTAGTTAAGATTTTAAACAAGGAAGTACGGGGTGAAAAGACTGGGAAAAAACTGAGAGAACGAGAGTCGATGGACCACAATCGACCGCTGAGAGAAAACAAAGCCTCAAGTCGATGGACCTCGATGGACCACAATCGACCGCTGAGAGAAAACAAAGCCTCAAGGTAGGAAGCTTCAAGAACTAGGCCGCAAATAACTCGGCACAAAATACTCGACTATTTCATACAGGTATGAAAGATTAACACCTAGAATCTTCCTAGGGACGCACTATAGGTACACACACGTAAGATAAATACAGTTTCGACAAAAATACAATTGTGAACAATATTACTTAACCGAGCGTGCGTGAAGAGCGGGACAGCTTCGAAAAACTGCTGACGAAAAATAAACCCGTGATTTTAAGGGTCTTCGGGGAATTTTGGATCTTCAGGGTTGTTAAGGTGGAAATCGTCTTTCAGTCTTTGGTGTCTTTTTGGTCTTCAGGGTATTTTGGGTCTTTGGGATCCATTGGGTATTTTAGGTCTTCGGGGTCTTTTAGGTCTTTGGAGTATTTTGGGGCTTCAGGGACTTTTGTGTCTTCGAGGTATTTGAGGGTATTCGGGGTCTTTTGGTTCTCTTGGGTCTTTGAGGTATTTAAGGGTCTTCAGGGTATTTTGGGTCTTCATTGTTGTTAAGGGTCTTTGGAATATTTTCAGTCTTTGGGGCTTTTTAGGTATTTGGAGTATTTTGGGTCTTCAGGGTATTTAAGGGTCTCTGGGTTTTTTTTTGTTGTTTTTTGTATACTGAATCGAGGCTCGTGAAAGAGCTGACAACCGCGAGGGAAAGACAGCACAGGGGGACCGCGAGGGAAAGACAGCACAGGGGGACCGCGAGGGAAAGACAGCACAGGGGGACCGCGAGGGAAAGACAGCACAGGGGGACCGCGAGGGAAAGACAGCACAGGGGGACCGCGAGGGAAAGACAGCACAGGGGGACCGCGAGGGAAAGACAGCACAGGGGGACCGCGAGGGAAAGACAGCACAGGGGGACCGCGAGGGAAAGACAGCACAGGGAGACCGCGAGGGAAAGACAGCACAGGGGGACCGCGAGGGAAAGACAGCACAGGGGGACCGCGAGGGAAAGACAGCACAGGGGGACCGCGAGGGAAAGACAGCACAGGGGGACCGCGAGGGAAAGACAGCACAGGGGGACCATGAGGGAAAGACAGCACAGGGGGACCGCGAGGGAAAGACAGCACAGGGGGACCGCGAGGGAAAGACAGCACAGGGGGACCACGAGGGAAAGATAGCACGCACAGGGGGACCACGAGGGAAAGACAGCACGCACAGGGGGACCACGAGGGAAAGACAGCACAGGGGGACCGTGAGGGAAAGACAGCACAGGGGGACCCCGAGGGAAAGACAGCACAGGGGGACCCCGAGGGAAAGACAGCACAGGGGGACCGCGAGGGAAAGACAGCACAGGGAGACCACGAGGGAAAGACAGCACGCACAGGGGGACCACGAGGGAAAGACAGCACAGGGGGACCGCGAGGGAAAGACAGCACAGGGGGACCACGAGGGAAAGACAGCACAGGGGGACCACGAGGGAAAGACAGCACAGGGGGACCGCGAGGTTGTTAAGTGCTTTTGGGGTCTTTTAGGTAATTGGGGTATTTGGAATATTTTGGGTCTTCAGGGTATTTAAGGGTCTTTTGGTTCTCTTTGGTCTTTGGTGTTGTTAAGTGTCATTGGAATATTTTCAGTCTTTGGGGTCTTTTAGGTATTTGGAGTATTTTGGGTCTTCAGTGTATTTAGGGGTCTTCAGGGTCTTTTGGTTCTCTTGGGTATTTGGGGTTGTTAAGTGTCTTTGGAATATTTTCAGTCTTTGGGGTCTTTAAGATCTTTGGGTTTTTTTCAGTCTTTTAGGTCTTCTGGGTATTTTAGGTCTTCGGGGTATTTTGGGTCTTCTGGATATTTTGGTTCTCTTGGGTCTTCGAGGTCATTAAGGGTCTTTGGAGTATTTTGGATCTTCGGGGTTAAGGGTCCTTGGAATATTTTCAGTCTTTGGGATCTTTTCGGTCTTCGGGTATTTTGGGTCCATTGGGTCTTTTCAGTCTTCGGGGTCTTTTTGGTCATCAGGGTCTTTTGGGTAGTCTGGGTCTTCTCATAAGACTAGCAACGGTACCCACCCTACAGGAGGGGCTTCAATTGGGAGGCCCAAATGAAAAGGCAAAATATCAGAAATTGAAGGGGTTTTTTTAATTATAAAATGATTTATATAAACATCAGTTAAATCATATCACACGCAAATCATCAAAATCTAAACAGTATTTGTAGAATTTCAATAAAAGCCACATCACTGTTCATATCGGTAAATATTATTCCATCGTGTTTGGAAAAAATTGGAAAAACAATATAGCCTATTTTACTCCAGGGGGTCCCAGGATCACCCACCCAAAATTTTGTTGCGATCGGTTCAACGGTTTTTGCGGTACCTGGGAACAGACGGACAGACAGACAGACAGAGACGGACAGACATTTGGTGAATTATAGTAAGATCAAGGAAGATTATACTGGTTACCAGCAAAGGTGGCACTATTTCCACCATATTTCCATTTTGGAGTTCCGGTGACATCCACATTTGCTCCATGATAGCAAACAAGATTTCAACTTTACAACTGCAATGTCCAAGATTTGATCTTGAAAGATTTTTCAAGAGGTTTAAAGAAAGAAGGAAAATTATGCTGCAACATTTCACACACTACCTGTAGAGGGTGCCAATCCATAGGGTGCACGTGAATGTCTTAAGCCAAAGCGGATTTGGCATGCATTGACGACGACATTGTCGCTGCGATTTGTGCCTTTAACACTTCCAATTCCAGGCATGTAGCAACCACGCAGGAGCAGGTAGTTGACCCGTGAAGATAGTTGTGCCGAGATAATTGGCCAAGAGCGGGAACTGTGGCGTGGTTTTGGCTTTTCACCCTCATATTCCTCTTCTTCCTCTTCGTCGTCTTCATCCTCTTCATCAGAATCTGACTGCTGCCTGAACAAACAAACATGAATCTCTTTCAGAAAACAAACCCCACAGATAAGACCTGAAAAGTGGAGAATTTTCAAAGATAAAAGGTTGAAAGCAGCCTCAAGTTTATAAACGACTGGATTTTATTTATATTATTACCCTCGCCAGAGGAGAGGGTATTGCATTTGAGTCCATTTGTTACTAGGAAAAGAAAAAAAAAATCCTTGCAAGTTTGTTGATCGTGTGTTGGTGTGTGTGTTGGTGTGTGTGTGTGTGTGTGTGTGTGTGTGTGTGTGTGTGTGTGTGTGTGTGTGTGTGTGTGTGTCCGCTCACATATACTTGCCTACAGGTCACAGTTTTTAACCAATCTTCACGAAACTTCACCAAATGGTAGAGTTGGTGGTCCGAAAAATTCCTATCTATTTTTGAGGTCAAAAGGTCAACATAGGCCAAAGGTCAACCACTTTTTTCAAATTTCTAAAATCCTCAATTTCCATCCAATTGATTTTAAATTTGAAAAGGATTTTCATATCAGCTAACTGAAACCAACCACCAACTATTTTTGAGGTCAACATCGGCCAGATTTCCAAAATTGTCTATTTTAAACCGTTTAACTTAAACTTTGAAGACTATTTGCATATCAGGTCA
Organism: Myxine glutinosa; assembly: GCF_964187855.1. NCBI lineage: Eukaryota > Metazoa > Chordata > Myxini > Myxiniformes > Myxinidae > Myxine > Myxine glutinosa. Next base: position 55,707,429 of record NC_136272.1, read on the forward strand.
CTGAATTCAACCACTAATTATTTTTGAGGTCAAAAGGATGCTCTACTCCTACTGAGTGCCGTTCTACTTTGTTCTGTTTTGCCAAGCGTCACTCTGTGAGTGATTTTTCATTTGCTTGTTTGTTTGTTTGTCCGCACAGAATAAATATGATTTTCTCTGCAACCGTTGGTCCGATTGACAGGAAATTTTCACCATATGTGTAACTCCATCTGTGTAATTTTTTAATTATAATTATGACGTCATAGGTACCGTGGTATGGCCGCCTTCTTGGAAAAACCGAAAGCATTTGCACCTCTATATCTCCGAAAGCGCTGCATAGAAAAAATTGAGACATGGCTCATTCTGAAGAGCTCTCCATGTGGAATAACATATGTTAATGATGATGTCATAGGTGCCTCCATTATGACGTCGTCATTAGACAAGTAAAAAAACGTCATCCGATCAAGATGAAATTTATTGAGCATCATTTATGGATAAATTGGTGGAGAAAAAAAACCCAATGACGTCATTGGTCACGTGGTTCGGCCGCCATATTTGTTTTAACACAAAAGCCTTACAAACCACAAAGAAAATACGTCCTGGCGAGGTTCTGCAATCTCTGCTCTTTATTGTTTGCAACTGGATTTTAGACTTCTTAAGTGACAGGCCACAGGTCGTTAAAATTGGCAGCCGTACGTCCTCATCACTTGTTTTGAACACAGGGCTCCTCAAGGCTGTGCTTTAAGTCTTCTGCTGTATTCACTTTTTACTTACGACTGTGTTGCTAGTCGAGAACACAACTTCCGGGTAAAATTGGCGGATGACATGACCTTAATTGGCCCGACCATGAATGATAATGAATCGACGTACAGAGATGAGGTTAGGTCCTGAGAGTGGTGTTCAGCCAACAATCCTGAACTGAATGTTAGTAAAACTAAGGAAGTCATCATGGATTTTAGGAAATCTTGTGTTACACATGCTCCTATCAGCATTACTGAATGTTCGTAAAACTAAGGAAGTTATCGTGGATTTTACGAAGCCCTGTGTTACACATGCTCCTAAAAGCATTGACAGTCAAGATGTTGAAATTGTGAGTTCTTTTAAATTTCTGGGGATCCACATTTCACCTGATATGTCCTGGACTCTGAATACTGGAAGTATCACTAAAAAGGCCCAGCCACGCCTGTACTTCCTTAGACAGCTGAAAAACTTTGGTATGCAGCGTGGTGATTTATTGACCTTTTACCGCAGGGTTATTGAAAGTATTTTAACGGCATCGATTATTCTTTGGTTCAGCAAGATCACCTCACACCAACCTCAAGTTATTGGAAAGAGTTGTTCGTGCTGCACAGAGGATCATTGGTGGTGACATACCTGCACTCGACATTATCGACATGTCCAAATGTTTTGCAAAAGCCATAAATATTGTCAAAGATTCTAGTCATCCTGGATTTAACATGTTCAAAATAACTACATTATGTCCGTCAATGAATGAATGATCGTGTTCAGGCCATTTTCCCCGCTAGAGCGGGGGTTAGCCTTGCGGGCCCCATGACACTCATGGTTCCCTGTTTGAGGCAATGATTTTATGGCCGGATGCCCTTCCTGACGCCAACCCTTGGTCGCCTCTTATGATGCACAGGGATACGGTGTACCTATTCTAAATCGGGGTACACACCGTGATCATTCATCCCAGCAAGCTGGTACTCAATTTGCCGACCTCAGAAGGATGACAGGCTGAGTCAACACCCTGGCGTTAATTCAGCGATCGATCGGGATTCGAACCCAGGATCCTAGGATCCCAAGCCGGCACCCTAACCGCTAAACCAACACCAGGCTCCGTCAGTACCGCAGTATTAAAACATCCACAACCGTTTCAGGAATAGCTTTTATCCTGGTGGTCCGACTTTTAAACCATGGATCTTGATTTTTATGTCCGATTTTCTTTTTTGTGAAATGTTCTTTTTCATTGAGAGCACTCGTATTCAGAGAATTACAATGTCGTTCGGTGATATTCATGGATGTTACATATTGCAATAAAATTATCTGTATCTGAATCTGTAACGAGCGCCATTCTAAATGCGCAAATGCATCACAGACAACCTGACACCTGGTCAAGAGAATGCAAGGCATACAAATAAAGGAACATGCCATAATAAAAGGGCAATACAAATGGAAAGTGTGCAAATATCCGATAAAATGCAAATCTTATGCTGACACAACCAATTGTATTTAGCAGTTTCATCGAAGATGATGATACAGAGAGCAATGGAGATATAATATGAGGAACAGAAGATGAAATGGAAGCATTAATACAACTAGACTACTACAGATTTCATAGAACATGATACCCCACATACTGTTAAGGTTTTTGCAACACGAGGGCCTTGTCGTTCGTGGGGGTTACACATCTGAAAATCCCCCGTGAACCGCAAATCCACAAATGTAGGTGCTAATGCGGAAAATGGGGTTATCGACTTCAGCTTTAAAATTTGTCCAAACTGTACCCTTAATTAACATATTTGTACATTGTTTTTGTGCTGCTTCTTTTCATGAATAAAAGTTATTAAGAACATCAAAAGTATTATTTTCTGGTAATGACAACATAAAACAAAGCTTCTTTTCCTGTATTATTATTTTGTATGCAGCCTGTCAGCTGGTTGCATCATGCTGGGAGCGTGGCTGTGAAGCCGATGCAGTGCCTCTGCTTCCAGTAAGCTGGTGCTCATTTTGCTGACCTCAGAAGGATGACAGGCTGAGTCAAACAAACTGATGTTATGCAACGGCACGACAGGTGCCCAAACTCAAGACCGAAAGATATCGCCACCTTAACTACAGAGACATAAATCTATTGCTTAACCCCACTTTCGCTTCGCATGCGCGGGTTAACAAGTAGAGACTGTTGACGGTTAACTGGGTAGAATATCTCCGTAGTGACTTTAAGACGACCCTACGGTTAAAATCAAGTACAACCCAGAGGGTTAAACCAAGCTCACCTAAAGGGCCTCACCTTTTCAAGACAGTGTTATCAACCATCATGCTGTCAACCACGACAATATCGTCTGGTACTTTCAGCTCCACCTGCAGCAATCCCATGGACATCAGCTCAAGCACAGCCATGCACGATCCACCGGGAGCATCTATGGAATAAAATGTTGGGTCTTGCTCCGTTCTATTGCGTTCTATTCCTCCTCCATCTGCAGCAGTTATTTCTGTGTCAAGGTCTTTTCCTGCCTTGCCAATCTCAGAATCTCTCTTTGCTTTTTTGACCAATATATTTTCATTTACCTCTCCTGCAGTTACTTCGTCTTCTGCATATTCAACTGCAGTTTCCACTCGTTGTGCATCCCCCCCTGTACTTACATGTCTTACTGTTTCAGGTACCTCTATCTCAGCCTTTCTTTCACCAATATCTTCACTTCTTAACATCTCTCCAACTACTTCATTCTTCCAATTCTGTGTGACCGTCATCTGAACGTTCAACTCATCATCATGCACATTTTGATCCTTGGCCTGTACCAACTGCTGCATTTTCATGGCATCCTGCCTATCATCGCACTGCACCAGTCCTGGTTTCTTATTGCCACAAACAGACTTTAAGTCCTGTTTTATAGACAATTCTTCAGGGTCCACAGATCCCAAAATTGCAGTGTCACACTTTTGCCACAAATCCTTTTCCCTGGGTGAAACGGTGAAATCAGCAAGACGGAGGCAGACAGTGGCATCTGGCTGATGATCATTGTCGACATGGCACAACCGTTCAATAAATGCAAATGCATCAGAGCACGTTCTGCCTGGGAAACGCCACATAAAGAACCTGGAGCAAAACAATGAAATCAAGTGTATTGGTATTGGTGAGAGTACAAATATAATACCTGATATGAACATTTCCGATATGTTGTACTTGCAGATTGTTCTTGGCACTTTCAGGAAATAAACTTCATAGGACTTACTTAAAGTATGACTGTGAAAGTTGGTAACTCATAGGAGCAAAGGGTAAAGCACGGTCTTTCTTTATGCCTTCCAAGTGATTGCGCCGCCTGCGGTTGACTAGGCCATGCTGCTTGAATTTGCAGAATGCCCGAAACAGCAAGGCTTCTGGGTATTGTTTGTACAATGAGAACATCTGAGGATAACAGAATAAGGGAATCCTGAAGATAAACCAGAGATTGCTCATGGTTCCCAGTACAGCCAACTCGTAATATTATCCAATTGGTAATACGGAACTTGGAATTCTGTATCATAATTAAAAACAAACAGGAACAATAATTAAAAACATACATAATGGGGACATTAAATTATTGTGAATTGGAAAATAAATAAAAAATAACAATAATTGAGAAAATGAAAAAAACATGTAAAGAAATGAAATACGTAATTGAAAAATGTAATAACAAAAAAAATTGAAAATTTAAAAAGTTAGCAAGAATACTATAATTGAAAGTTAGGGAAAGGGGGAGGGGGGGTGAGGGGATCGGATAAAAATAATTACATAATACTCGAAAACAACTTATTCTTCAAAAAGCGGGACACCACGGCTAAACAGTTCGTGCCTCCCTCCAGAACCACAGAGACAGGGTCAAATTTGGAAAAAAATGAACAATGGAAGCATTTCATGTTAATGGCAGGCACTCATTGTTACTAGACCTATTTTGGTATAGGCACTCATTGTTACTAGACTTAAATGCCATGAACAACCTTTAGTCACAACACAACAAATATAATTTGTGCCAAGTTTGGTCACAATCCCATCAGCGGTTTCGGAGAAGAGGTTGCAAGTGTTTACGGACAGACTGACGGACGGACAACGTGCAATCACATAAGCTCCCCTGAACTTCGTTCCAGGTGATCTAACAAGATGCAAAGCATGCATGCATGGAGACCGTATAATCTAAGGAGGAAAAACTGGAAACTTCGGAGGGAATTGTGTGGCAAGAAGGGGGTTAACGAGAGTATAAAAGATCATGGTTTTGGATTGGAGATGCTCTGAGATGGTAGTGAACAGCTGTCTTGATGACTTGGAGGGAAGAGTAGAATTGAAGAGGATGTGTCCTCCCTCAAGCTGCGGATTAAGGCCTTGTAAGTGGATAGGAGTTCAATTGTGTCAAGGACGGACTTCGCATGATGGAGGATGCCCAGTCGGCGACTGGCTTTGGAGACCAGCTTGGAAATTTGGTTTTCCCAGGAAAGATCATGGCCGATAGTGAGACCCAAAAGCTTGAGTGACAGAACTTCGTGAAGAGGATTGTTGAGAAAGTAGATTGGAGGGTTGTCCAGTCGGTCTTTTCGGAGACATAGTGAGAGCGTGAGATTTGTCAGGATTGAAAGACATGTTCCACTTGTTTGACCAGTCTGTGATTTTGTCTGGGTCTGCAGAGAGTGAGGAGGCTGCAGAATGCCGATCTGAGGGATGAGGAATGGAGCGGCAGAGAGTGGAGTCATCAGCAAAGAGATAGAGAGGATTTTCCAGAGAGTCGGAGAGATCATTGATGAAGACCAGAAAAAGCACAGGGCCCAGAACACTGCCTTGGGGAAGGAAGGGGAGATGAGAGAAAAACCATTCAGGGCCACACGATATTTAAGCTGATATTTTATTTTAAGTAATTTATCTGAAATTCATTCCCAGTTTTCATGGGAATTCTGTCATATAAATAACTGGTGTGGATTGGCATGTTATGCTCACCCCACCACACGTTGCTGCAGAGGCACGGCCTGTTTAACCGAGGATAATGACCTGACTGAATTTGAGTTGCTGTGTTGTCATGATTTCCACCAATCATAATACAAACATTTCTTTTGCACAAATGTATTTGTAATATTGGTGATATTATTTATTTGTAATTTATTAGTATTGTTAGGGATCTCGGACGTCGGCGCTCCCCTTATCAAGGGGGGGGGTTAATCCCCTTGTCTTTTTATCTGGCCGACCCGAGTCCTTAGAAGTTATAACGTTCCTTCCGGTCGGTGGTAAATAGGGTGTTAGGCACAGTTCCAACCGTTAAAAAGATCGGAACTCTTGATATTGGCCAAACATTTTAACTTGGAGGTCCGAGCTCATATGAAGAAAGCAGAGATGCAGACATTGGTGGTTGAATCTCTGGGGGGACAAGGAACATGGAAAGAGGTAGCCTTGGATTGGTTACCCGAGGAAAAAGAAAATGTGGAGCTCCGGAAAATGGAGATGCAACTGCAGAGCCAGGAAAGGTTAAAAGCAGAGGAAAGGAGAGCTGAAAGGGAACTCGAGGAGAGAAGAGCAGAGGAAAGGAGAGCTGAAAGGGAACTCGAGGAAAGAAGAGTAGAACAAGAACGAGAACTCGAGGAGAGCAGAACCGAGGAAAGGAGAGCTGAAGAAGAAAGAAGAGCAAAGGAAAGAGCAGAGGAAAGGAGAGCCGAAAGGGAGTTAAAGGAAGGTGACATGGCGTATCAGAAGGAACTTAAACTCAAGGAGCTGGAATTAATGGGAGAACGGAGAGAAGTCGTATCCATGCCGGCTAGTTTGACAACTAGTCAGAACACTTGGGATGTTGGTAGGCATGTGAGGCTGGTTCCACCCTTCAATGAAAAGGAGGTAGCCAAGTTTTTTTTACACTTTGAGAAAGTGGCTTAAATGCTAAAATGGCCTATGGGGTCCTGGACTATGTTAGTGCAAAGTGTTCTGGTGGGTAAAGCTCAATATATCTATTCGGCTTTACCGATTGAGCAATGTGCAGATTATGAGATAGTGAAGAAAACCATTCTCAAAGCCTATGAATTGGTCCCTGAAGCTTACCGGCAAAAATTCAGGAATGCCAGGAAGAGGGAGAGTGAGACCCATGCGGAGTTTGCCAGAATGAAGGAAACCATGTTTGATCGGTGGTGAGATTCGAAGGGGATTGGGAAAGACTTCAAACTGTTGCGACAATTGATCTTGGTGGAGGAATTCAAACAGTGTGTCCACGCGGACATTAAAGTACATCTGGATGAAAAGAAAGTACCAGAGTTGAATGAGGCAGTAACCATGGCAGATGACTATGCCTTGACACACAGGATGGGGTTCCACAAACCTAACTTCCCGCCTAGAGTTAGCCAGGGGAGTTATGGTAAATCAGGTGTGGAGAACAAATATTCATGGAGGCGGCCTAGAGATGACTATGGGGTCAAATCTGATACCGCGACTTTTAGGGATCAGAAGACTACAGTTCCAAGACAGACTTATCTTCCGGGGGGCCCGAGGGAGACCACGGGTTTTTCCTCCGGGCCTATTTGCGCTTTTTGCAATAAACCTGGACATTTGATGTCCCAATGTTACGCCCTGAAAAGGAAAAATCAGGAGCGGAGTCAGACTAGTGCAACTCCGAATGCATTGGCAAATGCGAAAAATCGTCCTTGGAGGACAGTGCCTTGTGAAGGTTCCCATGCCAAATTTACGGCATCACAGAACGACCTTGTTCAAGAGGGTTACAAACCTTTTATTTCAGAGGGGTTTGTGTCACTGGATGGAGACTTGACTAACCAGAGACCTGTTAGGGTATTGAGGGACACAGGAGCACATCAATCTTTGATGCTTGAGCGCATTTTGCCATTGTCAGAGAAGACGGCAACTGGTGTTAGTGTTCTTTTACAGGGGGTTGATGGATATGTTGAAGCTCCACTTCATGTCATCCATTTGAAGTCTGATTTGGTGTCAGGACCGGTCACCGTAGGTTTACAAGCCACTCTTCCTGTAGAGGGAATCTCTTTTGTTATCGGGAATGATTTGGCTGGTGGTCAAGTTTCTGGTAATCCGATGTTGGTTGAAAAGCCTAGTATGGAAAATAACACCGCACGGTTGGAGCGGAATATTCCGGGTATCTTTCCATCCTGTGCCGCGACTCGTGCTATGGGTAAGAAGCGCTCTGAAGAGAAGGAGAAGGTACTGACGTCACGCTTTGCACAGGCACGTTTTGTCGAGTACCCTAAAACTAAGTGTCAGCACACACAAGTCATGGATGGAGGCAATGCTGGCAAGCTCTTTGTAGGTGGACTGAACTTTGACACAAGTGAAGATGTTCTGGACTCTATCTTTGGCAAATATGGACCACTCTTGGAAGTGCTGCTGATAAAAGACAGGGAGACGCAAAAGTCGAGAGGGTTTGGCTTTGTCACGTTTGAAAACACAAAGGACGCCAAAGATGCAGAAAAGGCTTTGAATGGCAAGGATTTGGAATGTCGGACCATAACAGTAGAGAAGGCAGGCCATGGGCGTCAAGGGGGCTACAGAGGAGGAAAACGTTGAGGTAGTTTCAGGGGTGGCTATGGCTCCCGGCGTGGGATTAGTAGTTTTGGTGGCGGCCGCAGTCGTGATTACGCTCCCAGCAGCAGCAGCGCAGTTTTGGCAACTCTCGACGGGATGACTATTACGGTGGTAGCCGAGATGGGGACCGCTACTCACGTGACTACAGCACCCGATTCTACAACTGTGATTATGATTTTTATGATCAAGAGAAGAGTTGGAAGCACTGAGTGCTCAGGAGCAGCCGAGCCAAGATTCCTACACGGATTAACCCGTGAACTCCACGTTCCTAAATGCGTCCATGCAGTGAATACTTCCAGGCCTCACCACCCAACCACCATGAAACCTGGCTCTCAGCTCGGCCTCCTTTAAAAAGTGCTATAGATTTGCTTTGCTTTGGATTTTTGATCACAACCCTTAACCTTCATTCAAAAAAATGAAAATAAAAACCAGAGGTCGATGAGATGTAGTTTGGCTTTGCAGGAGTTCAACTTGGAAATTGAGCATGTAAAGGGCAGGGACAATGTCATTGCCGATGCTTTGTCCAGAGTGAACTAACTTTGGAAATTTATGTAGGTTGTTTGGAAGTTTTGTTGCTTTATTTTTGGGAAATATTAATTATTATTAAATAATTAATTATCGTTGCTCACAGGAATTGATGATTTGGGTGTGTTTTACTTTTGTTTGTTAAAAGAGTTTTTGCCTGCAAAGAAAGTTTTCACAATGTTCAAACTTTCTTTCTTGAGGGGGGGGGAAGTGTTACGGATTCGTCACTTCCGTTGTTGTGGTTTTCATCCACTGTAAATATTTTTGATTCCATGTATTATTATTGTTGTCATTTGAGGGAAATAGAAATTATTATTATTTTAAAAAGGTAAAAAAGTTAATGTTGTAAATGAAACCGGAACCGGACGAAGAAGAAGAGGAGGAGGAAAGAAGAAGGCGGAGCGAGTGGAGTCGGACAAGAAGCATAGTTGCTTTGCGGTCTGGAGCTAACATTGGCGAACAAGAGTCACGAGTGAACTTTGGGTTTCCCAGGAAAGGGATTATTGCGACAGAGTTGTTATCGCTGTGACAGATTAACCTGCGTGTCAGGTTTTGCGATTGATTCCGAAGAGAATCATCGTCGCGCCGTTACGCCTCGAGAACGGGCCGTCGGCCATTTTGACTCGCGCGCTTTGCGCGTCGAGCAAGGTTTCTTTGCTTCCCTTCAGCGTTTTCCCCGCTTTCAGACATTTATGTGGGGGGGGGGGGGGGTGTGGGGGGTGTGTGTTTGTGTGTGTGTGTGTGTGTGTGTGTGCGCGCGCAACGCGGATTTTGAAGGTAAATCTGAGGTTCGCCGACTGTGAGCCGTGAAACGTCCATACCCGAGGGTGTGATTTCCCAGTCGCCTAAAGGGCGCCTTTGGATTTCCCAGTCGCCTTGAGGGCACCTTTGTGCAGCTTTGGCCGCGTGACTGTGACCGTCATTCGAACGGGATTCTGGTCTCGATTGGACATCGTTCTGACGATCGCTGGAGCGGATCGACTTTGGCTTGAAGCCGGGATCGACTTTCGCTTGAAACCGGAATCAACTTGGGCTTGATGCGGGAATAGAGACATTGGGAATCTTCTTCTTTTCGCTCACTTGGCGCACAGTGAGTTATATTGTACGAACCTGATGGCACCATCATAGGAATGATATACTATTTGTTGTACAATTGATTACTATTGTTTTTGTGTTGTTATACTTGTGTGATCTTAATACAATATTTGTTTGTTGGTAACAATTGGTGGGGCTTCACCATTGATCTTTGACATACAGAATAACACATTTTTTCTGCCGTGACTCCTCTCGGGGCTCGGAGGTACACCGTGACCAGGGGGTTGGGGAGGAGCACGTAACAACAAGATGCAACCGGCGTTCAAACAGTACGCAATTAATAGACATATAATCACACAGCTTCACAGCTTCCCGGACGGACGGACATACTGATGAACGTACGGCTTCACGGATCTGTGTTTTTCGGTTATATATAGATAACCCTTCCTTTCACATCATGAGGTGCATAGGGCTGCCAAGGCAGTTACATTGACTAACGAGCACAACCCTGGATCCGATGCAGGATACTCCAATGGCTTATTACCCCAGTAAGCTGGTACTCATTTTTCCGACCTTGAAAGGATGACAGGCTTAGTCAACCGTTTTGGGTCTTTCAGGGTCTTCGGGGTCTTCAGGGCATTTTGGGTCTTTGGGGTCTTTTGGAGTATTTTGGTCCTTTTAGGTCTTCAGGGTCTTTTCGATATTTTGGATCTTCGGGGTATTTTGTGTCTTTAAGGAGCTTTGGTGTATTTTGGGTCTTCGTGGTCTTTTGGGTATTTTTTTTTTTTTTTTGTATACAAGATCGAGGCTCATGAAGGAGCGAAGAGGGTGTTTTGGGTCTTTTCAGTCTGGAGTCTTTTCAGTATTTAAGGGTCTTTTCAGTCTGGAGGGTGTTTTGGGTCGTCGGGGTACTTTAGGTATTTTGGGTCTTTAAAGGTCTTCAAGGTCTTCAAGGTCTTCGGGTTATTTTGGGCCTTTGTGCTCTTTCAGGTTCTTGGTGGTGTAAAGGGTATTGGGGTATTTCAAAGGGTCTTCAAAGGTCTAAGGGATCTCAGCAGTCGAAAGGTATATTCCAACAGTACGTAATTAATAGACCATAATTAATACACAGGTTGCAACCGGAGTTCAAACAGTACGGAATTAATAGACAACCACACGGCTTCACAAGTTCACGGACGGACACACGGACAGACCGTGTTTTTTGGTTTTATATATGAAGATTTCTTTGGTGTTTGTGTGAGTGGGGGAGGGAGGGGGGTATTCTTGTCATCTGGGAGGGGGAAACTACCTTATTTGTTGGAAAGTATGAGGCTTAATTACTTTTGTCCGGTCTGCTGTTAAATTCAATTGAAGCAAAAAGCCTTCTTGTGTCTTCTATTGCCCTTCATCAAGTACTGCCTGCGGTCATTTCAAATTGTAGCGGACATGGGGTTAATACATAGTATAAAGTTCTCAATCTGTTGTGTATTGTAGTTGAATTCTCGAGCCAATGAAACCTTAGCAAACTGAAAGATCTTGTTGAAATGAAGACGGTTGAAGTTATGATAGAATATTTCACGAAAATAAAAGAGAATATGGCTGTTATTTTAAGTCTGCCATTAAAGGTTTAAAAACTCAGAATCGAATGTGGCAAACACTTTAATCAAACTCAGCATATCATAAAATACGAGTACAAAGTGAGCCTGAATGCCAATCATCAACATGAAATGCTTCCAACTACCTTTTTAAGCAACCTTTTTCAAAATATTTGTCCTCAACTTATAATAAACATGATGGAGAATCACTTTATAATACATGTCCCCTACCAAGCTTCAGTGTAATATGTTAAAGGGTTCGGGGGAAAAGTCTGGAAAACTTACTCGTCTATAATATGTGATATATTTGAAGTCCAAAAAGGGCAAAACTCCATGAGAAATTGGTGAAACTCCCCAAAACTCAAACATGTTCTGCAACTTATCATAATAAAGTCATGTACCAAGTTCCAGTCGACTATGTTGAAGGGTATGGAAAAAAGTGCAGAAAACGAAAGATGGGACAGACAGACGGAGAGCAAACTTATAGTCCCCTCAGGGTAGAGAATGAATAAGCCAAGAACACCTCAAATTAAATACAGATTACTCAAAAACAAACTCACAATGGAACCCTTACCAGGATGGGGTAGTGCGGTCGTCTTTGTTTTTCCGACAGCATCAAGCTGCTCAAAATGAAATTCTCCAGCACAGTTTCCTGTATGTCCTCGACACTACATTATATAATGTGCAGAGCAATAGTCACAACACTCAGTATCGCTGCACAAGAACGAGTTTTGCAAATCAGACATTGTTCATCAGATCTGGTTATCCATGGTATAACCTTAAATGCCTTGCCCAGACAACGCAAAGTCACGTGTCAGCCAATTAATCGGCCAATAAATAATTAAGCCTTCCCCTATACAGAGGAGGCTTTATAGGGTTTGCTTCTACAATTAGTGCCCCCAATTTTTGTGATGGTACCAGAGTTTCTTAGACCCATAGGAATAATAAACCACCATTTTGAATCTTGTTGTTCCTTCCTGCACTCTCAACACCCAATTTCCGAACTGTATCAACTCTCAAGCTGTATCTCGGAGCCAGCTGGGACTTTCGGAACGAAATTTTGCATCAATAATGTGACTAGAAAGTACAAGTGGTTGACAGGTTTTTTTTGAACCTTGACCTAATTTTAAGGTCATGGCCCAATTACAGATATTTTACCATTTTCACCAAAAGTCGACTGAGGTTTGTCTGATCAGAATGAAATTGTCCTCTCTAGATAGCCTATACTAGCACAAGACACATTTATGCTTAATTTACATCATACCCTCCCTCTGGGTTAAAGGTCAAAGTCAATTGGTGGTCTGAAAATCAAAAATGCATTTTTTTTTTGCCATTCTTCAATTATGCCAATGTGGAATCGTAAAGACTGCTTGGCTTTCCAAGATGGTCTTGCATCATAATAGTGTACATGCACTGATGTTGTGCATCTGATTCGTGCCCTTGACCGACTTTCTTCGGATTGTAACCTAATTTGCAAAAAAAAACACCTTTTTGATAACTTGAATCATTTTCCTCTGATTTTCATGATGTTGAGTTTTCTGGATAGATTGTACATGGGGACACATTTTATTTATTTACACTCTATCCTGAAATGTTGAAGGTCAAGGTCACATGGTGGTCTGAAAAAAAATATTGCTATTATTGGATCACAGGGCAAGGGTAAGTCTTAAGCTGGGGGAGGCTTACCCTTGACAATCACTTTGTTATTCGCAGATATCTAGTGAGGGTACCACATGCCCACTGTTTTTGTTAAGATTATTAGGTTTACTCTCCATTAAATGGAGAGTAACCTATTATTATTCCCAAAGTTTTTCTTATAATTATTCTTCCACCCTATTTTGCACCTCCAAAAACTTTAAAATTAATGTTCTCAGCAACCGTTGGTCGGATTGACAGGAAATTTTCATCAAATGATCGGCTGGGCTCGTATAATTTTAAAATGCTAATTATGACATCATAGGTCACGTGGTATGGGCGCCATCTTGTAAAACACCTTCAACTTTGCCCCTCTATATCTCCGGAACGGCTTATGGAAACATTTGAGTAATGGCTCATTCTAAAGAACTCTGCAATGGGAACAAAAAACATGTTTATTGAGTATATTAAAAATGCTAACGTTAAGAGGTTAGAATTCGTCAAACACAATGTTTTCTCCCCCGAAAATGATATTTTTTTCTCCAGATGCTTAGTCAAAAAAAACTCAGAATGCAAAAAATTTCGAAGTCATACGTCACATTGTTCGGCCGCCATATTGTTTTGAGTGAAAAGTCTGAAAAAAACACTCAAATCCCATTTTCTCCAAAACGCCTGAACAGATCGAGCCCAAACTTGGAATGCATAACCGCATACCCTTGACGAACAAAAAAGTCAACGAGCATGATGTCATCCGTCACATGGTTTCAGAGTTATGATGTTTTTAAGCATAAACTAGAAATGGTATCTCCTCCATAATTTGTCAAGATATCGAGTGGAAACTTTACACAAATGTTCCTCATGGGGGGATGTTTCAATGTTACTTGAGACGTTTTGAGAAGTCGCATGGTTTGGCCGCAATAAATAATGGAAGGAAAATCCTAAAAAGCTTCTAGCTCTTGAACCACTGAATTGGTCGACTTGAATTTTTAATGTAATGTAGCTCTCATCAAACGGAACAAGTGTGCCAAATTTCAAGATGATTGGATGTACGGTCTGGAAGCTAGAAGTTGTTATTGCGTGAAGAAGAAGAACGCAACACTTTTTCTTACGAGGCCACGTGACATAACCACCTCACGAGCTAAGGGTAGCTCGGAATTAAATTCTGTCATCGGATTTGGCAGTCGCTAGAGGTTGTTAACATTCGAATGCAAAAAATCTGGGCAAATTCTGATGAATTTTCGTGAAACTACACTATATTGTCATTTACATTGGAAAATAACATTGTAAAACTCTCCGCCGCCTCAGCTTATTTCTCGCTCTGAAGTTCATCCTGTCTTCAATTTTAAAGAGAGAGGTATCTGCAAGCTATGGTAACCTTTATTTGGTGGAAATCCGATGAAAAATGATGAAGTTATTCGAAATCTGACATTTTAAATTGATCGCATTTTCAAAGTGAATTCTTCCTCAGGTAAAATATCAATGCGTGCAGGCAGACCCTACGGCGTCAATTTGGCTCCGATTTCAAATCGGATTTCGATTGTAGTCTTGCCTCGGATGAGTTATCAAAATACCACTACAAATTTGGTGATAATCATGAAAAATTTGACCAAGTTCGATCGACGGGAAGCTTTGTTCTAACGCTGACATACGGCATGCTCCATGGATGACGTCATGCCACGACATGACGTTCTTCCACGGGTGGCAGATATCGTTAACTAAACGAAAATATGAGAGACAGAGAGAGAGAGAGAGAGAGAGAGAGAGGGAGAGAGAGAGAGAGACAGACAGAGAGACAGAGAGAGAGAGAGAGAGAGAGAGAGTGTGTGTGTGTGTGTGTGTGTGTGTGTGTGTGTGTGTGTGTGTGTGTGTGTGTGTGTGTGTGTGTGTGTATTTGGGGATGTGCATGTGTGTGGATATGTGTGTGTGTGTGTGTGTGTGTGTTTGTGTGTGTGTGTTTGTGTGTGTGTGTGTGTGTGTGTGTGTGGATGTGAGTGTGTGTGTGTGTGTTTGTGGGGATGTGAGTGTGTGTGTTGATGTGTGTGTTGATGTGTGTGTTGATGTGTGTGTTGATGTGTGTGTTGATGTGTGTGTTGATGTGTGTGTTGATGTGTGTGTTGATGTGTGTGTTGATGTGTGTGTTGATGTGTGTGTTGATGTGTGTGTTGATGTGTGTGTTGATGTGTGTGTTGATGTGTGTGTGGATGTGTGTGTGTGTGTGTGTGTGTGTGTGTGTGTGTGTGTGTGTGTGTGTGTGTGTGTGTGTGTAGGGGGGGATGTGTGTGTGTGGAGGTGGGGGGGAGTTGTGTGTGTGTGTGTGTGTGAAGGGGGGGATGTGTGTGTGGGTGTGTGTGGGGGGGGGGGGGGAGTGTGTGTGTGTGTGTGTGTGTGGGTATGTGTGTGTGGGGATGTGTGTGTGTGGGGATGCGTGTTTGTGCTGATGTGTGTGGATGTGTTTGTGTGGAGATGAAAAATTAGTTTCAATCGGACCAAAGGTTGCACAGAAAATGAATTTAAAAGAAAAAATGATTTTAAAAAACAGTGGAAGAATCTTACTGCAATTCACCAAATGTCCGTCTGTCTGTTCGTAGGTACCGTAAAAACTGCTGAACCGATCGCAAATATATTTTGGGTGGGTAATCCTGGGATCTCCAGGAGTAAAATAGGCTATTTAGTTTTCCCAATTTCAGCTTTGGTCTCCAGCATTCTCAGGTTTGGACTCCCGCATAACATTCGCATTCGCATAACGTTCATTGTGACGATGTTCTCATTGTGACGATGTATGTGTTCACGGTAGTGTTTGGCGTGATGGTGTGAACGCAATTTTGTAATGTTTTTCGTTTCGTAATCCTTTAATGAACGTTTAATGTTTAATGAACATTTAATGTTTGGTGAACGTTTAATGCCCTTCGATGTCTGGGGCCGCACGCGCGCTACACTGGACGGGCCAGCGTGTACCTTGCCCTTCGCCATCAGGCTCGGGTAAACCGCTGAGCCCCATCCGTGATGGGGACTGGGGCTTGAGACAGTGTCCCACGAACGAGGAATTCCCAGTAAGCGCGAGTCATCAGCTCGCGTTGATTAAGTCCCTGCCCTTTGTACACACCGCCCGTCGCTACTACCGATCGGAAGGTTTGATGAGATCCTTGGATCAGCCCCTGCACGGGCCGTTCTCGGCTCGTGCCGGTGCACCGAAAATATGAGCGAACTTGACTGTCTGGAGGAAGTAAAAGTCGTAACAAGGTTTCCGTCGGTGAACCTGCGGAAGGATCATTATCGGGACAACATGAGAGCGAGCGAGACGTACGTGGTACGTGATCGTCCATGTACTGTTTAGCCATGTACTGTTTAGCCATGTACTGTTTAGATTTTGATGCTTTGCGTGTGATATGATTCAACGGATGTTTATATGAATCGGTTAAAATAAAAAAGCCTTCAATTTCTGATATTTTACCTTTTCATTTGGGCTTCCCAACTGAAGCCCCGCCCCGCCCGTAGGGCGGGTACTGTTGCTAGTAATAAATAATAATATTTATAATCTTTTAAAAACAATATGGTTCCACAGCCTGAAAGGCATGTGGAACCCTAATAATCTGAACAAAAACAATAGGTAACCATCCTGGAAGGATTGGATCCCTAATAATTGCTACGGTTTCATATTTTACTCTTCACCTGCATGAAATAGTGTGTTAACTTTTGCGATAAGGATTGTTATAAAATTAATAAAGGGTAAATGAAGGACGCTAATGTAAACCAAAGGGTAAAGAGTAAAGTTAGCTAACTCCCTGGTTGGCATTTCTTCATGCAACCTTCTGCACATGAGAAAGCACAAGCCAAGATTTCCAACCTCTGAAGGTCTTTCATCACCAAATCTTCAGGGCGCCTTGAGACATCGAGCATCGTGAACCTGGACAAATAAAATATGATAAAACGTCATTGATATAGATAGATATCAAGAGATAAATGAATAGAAATATTGAAACAGAGAAATAAAAAAGCAGCTCGACCTCATTACAAATGTAATGCTCGTTTGCGAATGTAAAGGATATGTACGTTTTAGCAAAGCTAATCACCTCATCAATGATTCAACAACAAGAAAAAGTCATCAAATGTCATAGCCCCAGTGGTTTTAGTAATTTTGGTGTATGGAGTTAAAGGCCGTCAGTCGGCCATCTTTGGTCGGATTACAAACCAAAATCCTCTGCATTGGTATACACATGTATTATCTTTGTGCCAAGTTTGAACAAAATTAGACCATGCATGTCGAGAAATGGTTGGCGACACGTTTAAGTAACAAAATCGCCACCAGTTGCCCATTTTAGATCTGATCTCGAAAGAAAATGAAGTGTATATGTAAGCCATCATTCATTATTTGTGTGCCAAGTTTGAACAAGCGTTACGCCTAGGTCCCCCGTCGGGGAAGTGATGTGAGTTGACAAAGTGGAAGACGCAGAAAACATGCTATGATATTATTATTATTATTTTTTTGGTATACTGAATCGAGGCTCGTGAAAGAGCTAACATTTACTTCACAAACAAATCAACCAGACAAACAAAATATATAAAAAGAGGGAGCGGAAAAAAGATGGGGAGAGAAGGGGAAGCACACAAACACAACATTTGAGAGCAGGGAGATGTGTGGAAGGGAGAGGGCTTGGGGGGAGGAGGCGTGGGAAGGGGGGGGGGGGGGAGGACGGAGAAGTATAAAACACAAGGACACCAAGGACTTCCAGGACAGAAGTTGGTATTTCAAAAAAGTGGAATTGGGGTGAAATTAGCGGGGGTAGAAAAGATCAAGGTTTTGGATGGGGGAAGACAAGAGATGGTGGTGAACAGCTGTTTTAAAGACCTGGAGGGTGGAGTGGGATTGAAGAGAGTGAGGGAGTTTGTTCCAGAGGCAGGAGAAAAGAGGAATGAAGGAGTGAAGGTGAGCAGAGAGTCTTGATTTTGGCAGTTTGACCATAAGAGGGTTGCAGGCAGATCTTGTGCGACCTGTAGGAATATTTGCGGGGCAGAGCCCAGAGAGAGCTGGGGGGGCAAGGCCAGAGAGGAGTCGGTAGAAGACAGAAAGACCACCAAAGATATGATATTTCGCTCACAAGGTTCAGACATACATGGTGGCGGCCATCTTGGATTTTGACGTGGCGACCCAATTTTCAATAGCGTTCTTCCTTATACCGAGATACACCCACACACCAAATTAGAAGTTGGTACTTCGCTTATTTTTCAAGATATTCCGCTCACAAGGTTCAGATATATATATGGTGGCGGCCATCTTGGATTTTGACGTGGCGACCCAATTTTCAATAGCGTTCTTCCTTATGCCGAGATACACCCACACACCAAATTAGAAGTTGGTACTTCGCTTATTTTTCAAGATATTCATCTCACAAGGTCCAGACATACATGGCGGCGGCCATCTTGGATTTTGACGTTGCGACCCAATTTTAAACAGCATTCTTCCTTATGCCTAGATACACCCACACACCAGATTAGAAGTTGGTACATCGCTTATTTTTCAAGATATTTCGCTCACAAGGTTCAGACATATATATGGTGGCGGCCATCTTGGATTTTGTCGTGGCGACCCAATTTTCAATAGCGTTCTTCCTTGTGCCTAGATACACCCACACACCAGATTAGAAGTTGGTACTTCGCTTATTTTGCAAGATATTCAGCTCACAAGGTTCAGACATACATGGCATCAGACATACATGGCGGCGGCAATCTAGGATTTTGACGTGGGTTGCACCCACACACCAAATTCGAATGCGGTCCTTCGCTTATGCATGCATGCACGCCCGCACGAACAGACGGACGGACGGACACACGGACGGAGGGGAAAACCATAGTCCCCCCTTTCGCTCCGCGGAGCGACGGGGGACAAAAAAGCATCAGAAATTTGTGGTTTACCATTTGAGCCCAGCATGGTGACAGAAAATCCCGATTTGTCAGGAAAAGTGATCTGTGTTGCACCAGGATTATTTGAAAAGCCACATCCACTACTCAGTGATCCGAATTTTGAGGAATTAGCAAACCCTGACAAGTATCCAGACAGAAGAAATGCATTGACTGCAGACAGAGATATTGCAATTACCCCACGCAAATTCTTCAATCAAAGACTACTTGATGTTGATGGACGGTTTGCAAAGGATATAGAATATCTCCTTAGTGCACAGTATGCCACTGAAAGTAAGGAGGTACAGAGTGACATCAACCACTTTGTTTTTCGAAGAGTAACTGGACAACATTTCCAAGGAAAACGACTCTATGTCGGTTTGGTAAACAATGCAGAAAAAAATGAATGCTCTTATTAAAGATGATCACACTTACAAAATCCTTTAAAATGTGAGAGGAACAGAAGGTTACTCTCAAAACGGTATTCAATGATGTGTTGGCAGTGGTTCGTCAGCTTGGAATTCCTACTTGGTTCTTCACATTGAGCACAGCGGACATGCAATGGCCAGATTTGATACAGACAATAGCCAGACAGTATGGTACTATATTGAGTGACAATGATGTCAAGAATTTGTCATACAAGGATAGAACGATGTGGCTGAGGAGAAATCCAACAACAGCTGCTCGTCACTTTCACTACAGATTGGAACTACTTTTCAAAGGTGTATTGAAATCGAACGCACGTCCCTTCGGAGAAATTATAGATTACGTGATTCGAGTTTCAAGTGCGTGGGTCTCCACATGCACAAACTTTGCTCTGGGTAAAGAATGCTCCAAAAGTTGATGTGCACAAAGATGAAGAAGTTTGCAGTTTTATTGATCAGCATATATCTTGTGCTCTCCATGATGATGACCCACTGACCCAGCTCTCGTAAACCCAGTGGAAAAGTTGCAAACACATCGTCACTCCTCCTACTGTCGCAAAAAGGGTTCATGTCGATTCAGTTATCCATGACCTCCAAGTTCAGAGACAGTCATTGCAAGGCACCCGGAAGATGTAGAAAATGCCGATGACATTAAAAGTGATGCAAAATAAATTTTGAACATCGTACGTGATGTGTTCGGGTTCCGCTTCCGGTCCCTCGAGCGACGGGGCTTGCTTTGATCTCTCCACGGCATCAAAGTTTGAGTGTTTTCCCGTTCGTTTCTTTGTCAAATTTCCGCTGCGTATTTTGTTGTGTATGTGTTATTGTGTGTTTCTATTTGGTTTTGGTTTTGTAGTTGTTGCAAATTTGTGTGTAATTAGTCGTTTCTTTGTCCGCGCCTCGTGCGGCCTGGTGTCTCGTGCGGCCTCCTCGTCTCGGCTTGTGCCCCGCCCCCTATATTCTCGTTTGTTCTTTCACCTCTGCTCCTGCTTTCTCAAATCCACGTTCTCACTTAGAGACTTTTCCCAGATTGTTTTCATGGTTTTGTTGAAATATTTCTTTAAATATGTTTAAACCGCAGCGGTGATCCCCCCCCCCCCCCCCCCCCCAGGATTTCCATGTTTTAAACGTTTCCCAGTGTGTACCCTGGATAAGAATAGGTACGCCGTATCCCTGCGTGTCGTAGGAGGCGACTAAGTGGGTTGGCGTCAGGAAGGGCATCCGGCCATAAAAAAAACAAAAAAAAAAACATTGCCTCAAAAAGAGAACCATGACAATTACAACTACATGTGGGCAGGGTACAGCCCGAAGTGGAGATCGGTTTCTGAGGTTTGGGAGATGGAATGTAGGGACAATGACAGGGAGATCAGGAGAAGTGGTGGAAGTATTGGTCAGAAGAAGAGTGGACATATGTTGTGTGCAAGAGACGAGATGGAAGGGAAGTGGTGTGAGAATGGTGAAGGGTAGGCAGGGACAGAAATACAAGTTTGTGTGGCAAGGGTGCCTGGAGGGCGTGAATGGTGTTGGTGTCCTGTTTTCTGAGGAGTTTGTAGACAGTGTGGTGAGTGTGACAAGAGTGAGTGATAGGTTGATGATGGTGAAAATGATGATTGGAAAGCTCTTGGTGAACGTCATCTCGGGATATGCTCCGCAGGTTGGTCGGAGCGATGAAGAGAAGGACAAGTTCTGGTGTGCGATAGAGAAGCTGATGGAAAACGTGAAAGATGAGGAAGTTGTTGTGGTAGGAGGAGACCTAAATGGACATGTGGGAAGGAGTATGGATGGTTTTGAAGGAGTTCATGGGGGTTACGGATATGGTGTGAGAAATGGAGAAGGTGAAAGGATTTTGGAGTTTGCTGATGGAGCTGATTTGTTGATTTGTAATACTCAGTTCCAGAAAGAGGATAATAAGCTTGTTACATACACGTCAGGTGGGTCGACGACAACCGTTGACTACCTGATGGTGCGTAGGCGAGATAGGGGGCACCTCCGAGACACAAAGGTGATCCCGGGGGAGGAGGCTGTTTCACAGCACCACTTGGTTGTCTGCGACGTAAGGGTGAAAGGTGCGAGGAGAGCTCGGCGGGTGAAGTACCAACCGAGAATGAAGGTGTGGAGGTTGAAAGAGGTGACAGTAAGGGAGGCATTAAAAGAGAGGCTGAGTAGGGTCGAGGATGATGTGGTTGAGCTTGAAAGTGGTTGGATGTCGATGAAAGCTAGTCTGTTGGGAGCCGTTGGTGAGGTATGTGGATGGACAAAAGGACCACCAAGGCACTCGGAAACATGGTGGTGGGATGATGAAGTTGGAAAGACGATTGACGAGAAGAGGAAGAAGTTCAAGGAGTGGCAGAAGGCGAAGGGTACGGGAGCAGAAACAGCAGAGCATGAAAGTTATAAGGCAGCCAGGAAGGCTGCAAAGAAAGAGGTAGCAAAGGCGCAGGAGGCATGTAGGAAAATGTTCGGAGAACGCTTGGATTCGGAAGAGGGTCAGAGAGCGGTATTCAGGATTGCAAAGCAGATAGCGAAAGAGAGGTGTGATGTGATGGGGGTGAGCTGCTTGAAGGATGAAGTGGGACAAATCATTGTCGACCCAGATGGAATTAAAGGAAGATGGAAAAGATATATGGAAATGCTGTTGAATACAGAGAATGAATGGGATGGCAACATAGCGAGTAACCCAGTTTTAGGACCGGCAGAGAAGATAACTGAGAAGGAAGTTGAGGAAGCGATAAAAGCAATGAAGGTTAGAAAAGCGGGAGGGCCGACGGGAGTTGTGGGAGATATGTTGAAGGCAGCAGGAAGTTGGGGTGTGAAGAGAATGACAGAGATCTGTAATCTGGTGGTGAAAGAAGGCCGCATTCCAGTGGATTGGGAACTGAGTACCCTCGTCCCTCTATACAAGGGGAAAGGTGACCCTTTGGAGTGTGGCTCGTACCGAGCGATAAAGTTATTGGAGCATGGAATGAAGGTATTGGAAAGGGTGTTGGAGAGGAGGATAAGGAAGAAAGTGAAGATCGACGAAATGCAGTTTGGATTTATGCCAGGAAGAGGAACGACAGACGCGCTTTTCATTGTGAGGCAGTTGCAGGAGAAGTACATGGAGAAGAGGAAGAAGTTGTTTCTTGGGTTTGTTGATCTGGAGAAAGCATTCGATCGGGTTCCACGCAAAGTATTGACATGGGCATTGAGGAAGTTAGGAGTGGAGGAATGGTTGATCAGAGTAGTGATGGCAATGTACAAAAGAGCACGCACAGCTGTAAGGACGAAGGACGGGAACAGTGGTGAGTTTGAGGTGAAGGTGGGAGTGCATCAGGGGTCGGTACTAAGTCCACTACTATTTGTAGCTGTGATGGAGGTGCTGGCTCAGAACGTAAAGGAGGGTTTACCGTGGGAGTTGTTGTATGCAGATGATCTGGTGTTGATTGCGGAAAGTATGGATGGACTGAAGGAAAAGATGAACACGTGGAAGGAATGTATGGAGACAAAAGGTCTGAAGGTGAATATCGGAAAGACAAAGGTGATGGCAAGTGGTAAAGCATGTGGTGAGGTGGAAAGAACTGGGAAGTGGCCCTGTGCTGTGTGTAGGAAGGGTGTCGGAGTGAACTCCATTCAGTGTACAATGTGCGCTGAGTGGGTTCATCAAAAATGTAGTGGTCTGAGAGGGTCATTAACCAGTGTGGCAGCTACATTCAAATGTAAGGTGTGCACAGAGGGAGCTGCAGATGGAGGAAATGTTGAGTTGGATCTTGGAGATGGCGTGAAGCTGGAAGGTGTGAAAACATTTTGCTACCTCGGAGACATGCTGAATGGAGAAGGTGGATCAGACTCGGCAACGGTTGCTCGAGTGAGATGTGCATGGAAGAAGTTTCGGGAATTGAGTGGCGTGCTGATGATGAGGGGAGTGTCGTTGAAGCTGAAGGGAAAGGTGTATGCTGCATGTGTGAGAAGTGTTATGATTTATGGGAGCGAGACATGGGTAATGAAAGTAGAGCAGCAACGAAGGTTGGAAAGGGTGGAAATGCGAATGGTTCGACGGATGTGCGGAGTATCGTTGAGAGAGAGGAAGACAAATGATAAATTGCGAAAGATGATGGGAATAGAGCCTGTGATTGATGCTGTGAAGCGGAACAGGTTGAGATGGTTTGGTCATGTGTTGAGGAAGGATGAAAGTGACTGGTTGAGAAGAGTGATGGAAATGAATGTAGAAGGAAGTAGAAGACGGGGAAGACCGAGAAAGACTTGGCTAAAGATGGTGGAAGAAGAAATGCGGGCAAGGGGGTTAACAAGGAGAGATGCAGAAAATAGGGCAAAATGGAGAAGATTGTCATGGGGACCGCAAGGCTAACCCCCGCTCTAGCAGGGAAAATGGCCTTTAAAATGCATGTTGTTGTTGTTGTTGTACGTGATGTGTTCGCCAATGAGGATACACCAGATGATATAAGCCTTGTGGATTTCTTGAGTAAGGCAAGTGCTGAACCAAATCGCTACATGGAAGTTCTTGGTATTTTTCAGAAAAGCAAAACTGTTGTACTAAAGAGAACCGCTCTCCTCCTGCTCCCCTCTCACCCTCTCCTGCTCCTTCCTAGTCTCCCCCCACTCTTCTCCTCCCGTGCTACCCTCTCCACTTTCCCCCAATCTCTCTACCCCCCTTGCCCTCCCCCTACCCTGCCCCTCCTCTATCTCTCACCTCTCAATATCTCTCACCTCAATATTTCAGCGATGCGACTACAACGCGTTGTGCAGCAACGCTGGGTACATTTGCCAGTGTACAATATTTTGCAGATTATAGCATAATGTTTACTGTACAATGTACATAAATGTGTGCAGCATGTTCGTAATTACCGTGATGGATATATTCTCTTGTTCGACTATTGAATCAATATCGTGAAGTATTGACGAAGTTAGGAGTATTGACATGATCAAATGCGTAATCAAATAAGTAATCAAATGCGCGAAGTATTGATATGGGCATTGAGGAAGTTAGGAGTGGAGGAATGGTTGATCAGAGTAGTGATGGCAATGTACAAAAGAGCACGCACAGCTGTAAGGACGAAGGACGGGAACAGTGGTGAGTTTGAGGTGAAGGTGGGAGTGCATCAGGGGTCGGTACTAAGTCCACTACTATTTGTAGCTGTGATGGAGGTGCTGGCTCAGAACGTAAAGGAGGGTTTACCGTGGGAGTTGTTGTATGCAGATGATCTGGTGTTGATTGCGGAAAGTATGGATGGACTGAAGGAAAAGATGAACAAGTGGAAGGAATGTATGGAGACAAAAGGTCTGAAGGTGAATATAGGAAAGACGAAGGTGATGGCAAGAGGTGAAGCATGTGATGAGGTGGAAAGAACTGGGAAGTGGCCCTGTGCTGTGTGCAGGAAGTGTGTCGGAGTGAACTCCATTCAATGTACAATGTGCGCTGAGTGGGTTCATCAAAAATGTAGTGGTCTGAGAGGGTCATTAACCAGTGTGGCAGCTACATTCAAATGTAAGGTGTGCACAGAGGGAGCTGCAGATGGAGGAGATGTTGAGTTGGATCTTGGAGACGGCATGAAGCTGGAGGGTGTGAAAACATTTTGCTACCTCGGAGACATGCTGAATGGAGAAGGTGGATCAGACTCGGCAACGGTTGCAAGAGTGAGATGTGCATGGAAGAAGTTTCGGGAACTGAGTGGCGTGCTGATGAGGAGGGGAGTGTCGTTGAAGCTGAAGGGAAAGGTGTATACTGCATGTGTGAGAAGTGTTATGATTTATGGGAGCGTGACATGGGTAATCAACGTAGAGCAGCAACGAAGGCTGGAAAGAGTGGAAATGTGCATGGTTCGGTGGATGTGCGGAGTATCGTTGAGAGAGAGGAAGACAAATGATGAATTGCGAAAGATGATGGGAATAGAGCCTGTGATTGATGCTGTGAAGAGGAACAGGTTGAGATGGTTTGGTCATGTGTTGAGGAAGGATGAAAGTGACTGGTTGAGAAGAGTGATGGAAATGAATGTAGAAGGAAGTAGAGGACGGGGAAGACCGAGAAAGACTTGGCTAAAGATGGTGGAAGAAGAAATGCGGGCAAGGGGGTTAACAAGGAGAGATGCAGAAAATAGGGCAAAATGGAGAAGATTGTCATGGGGACCACAAGGCTAACCCCAGCTCTAGCAGGGAAAATGGCCTTAAAATGCATGTTGTTGTTGTTGTTGTTCGACGATTGAATCAATTAAACTAAATGGTGAAAATATGAAGAAGCAATCATTTAACTTTAACTACTACAACAACAACGGGCATTTTAAGGCCATTTTCCCGACCAGAGCGGTGGTTAGCCTTGCGGTCCCCATGACAATCTTCTCCATTTTGGCATATTTTTAAACTTTAACTTTAACTGGTGTATTGAATAAAACTGCGTTGCAAGCGTTTAAAATGATGAATAAACCATGAACCACCTTTGGAGGCACTTTTTCCCCGCAGAGCAGGGGTTGGCCTTTTCCGGGCACCGTGGTCCCCTTTTTGAAACAATGTTTTATGGCCAGATGCCCTTCCTGTCGCCAACCCTGTTAGTCGCCTCTTGCGACACACGGGGAATTACCAGTGAACTGGTACTCAATTTGCCGACCTCGGAAGGATGACAGGCTGAGTCAACCCCCCTGGCGTTAATTCAGCGATCGACCGGGATTCGAACCCAGGATCCTCGGATCCCAAGCCGGCACCCCCGCCGCTAAGCCAACACCAGGCTAATGAAGAAACCATGAGCTTTACGTACATCAATCAACTGGTATGTTATGGTTAAAATGAGATGAACAAGTGCAGCATCGTGTAATGGTGCATCTCTGAAGCAGAGTTCGAACATGAAGGAGAGACCTTTGGTGAAGTTCCTCCAGCGATTCAGGGAGCATAGGTCCAGTCGAGCTATCAGAGTGTTCAAACTTGCTACGCAGCTTCTCTACCAGCTCCTTGTACTCGGCCTCACACACCTGCAGTTTGCACACAATGTGGTTTCCTCGCACACCGTCATAGATGTCAAAGCATTAAATTAATACAACAAGTTAATTCAGTGCAATTAAGGAACATTGATGATTGAAGGATGGTGACTTAGATGGGGAAAATCTGGGGACCAACATGAGTTGTCACTTGGGCTGTCGAGCCATTTGCTGTACAGGGGAAGGAGACAGAAGTAGTCACAGGGAAAGTCGATGAGAAGTAGTCACAGGGAAAGTCCATCAGAAGTATGAATGAACACTTATTACTAACAAAATTACTTTTGCACTTTCTGAGGTGAACAATCATCCGATGAACAATCAGAAACGATGGTTTAGATGGAGCACACTTACCTTTGAGCTGTTTAGCCTGGGTTTGTTGATCCGTCTATCAATTTGGACAGGTGCTTCAACGGCAGGAGATTGCACCCAACGACTGTGCCGCCCCTTGGAAGGACATTAAGCTCGGTTTCCCATCTACTAGCATTAGCTGGTGGACATTAAATATCCCAGTGTCCTTTGGGAAGAGTAGGCGAGTTGGCACCGGCAACATGGCCAAATTCCAAATTCCTGTCACAACTTATTGTGTCACAGTAGCGACATGTCCAGGATTGTAATCCTAGCCATATACAGTCACGTGAAAAAGTAAGTACACCCCATGTAAAGTTTTGACTTTTTCAACATATTTCAACAAACAGCTATTTGATCTTCATTTCAACAATATTGATAGATAAAGGTGATATAATATAACAAATATCATGAAACATTTACATTTTGTAGTCCATTGTATAATTTAAATAAACATAAATGCAAATTTCGCATGTGGAAAACATAAGTACACCCTTGGCTCTAATAGGTGGTATTGCCCCATTTGGCAGAAACAACCTCAAGTAGGCGTTTCTTATAACTGCCTACCAGTCTCTGACATCGACTGGGAGAAATTTTTGCCCACACCTCCATGCAGATTTATTTCAGCTGTGCGATGTTTGAGGGGTTTCTTTCATGCACAGCTCGTTTCAAATCCCCCCACAACATCTCGATGGGATTTAGATCCGGGCTTTGACTTGACCATTCCAGAACCCTCCATTTCTTTCTTTTCAGCCATTCCTTGGTGGATTTACTGGTATGTTTAGGGTCATTGTCATGTTGCAAGGTCCACCTTCAGTTGAGCTTCAACTCTCCGACAGATGGCCTCACATTATCCTCAAGCACCCTCTGGTACAATGAAGAATTCATCGTGGATTCTATGATGGTGAGCTGCCCAGGCACTGATGCAGCAAAGCTGCCCCAAACCATAATATTTCCACCACCATGCTTTACAGTTGGTATCAGGTTCTTGTGGTCAAATGCTGTCTTTGGTTTTCGCCAAACATGTCCTCTGGTATTGTGGCCAAATATCTCTACCTTTGACTCATCTGTCCAGAGCACATTGTTCCAGAAGTGCTGGTCTTTGCCTCGGTGTTCATTGGCAAACTTTAGTCTTGCCCTGATGTTCTTTCTGGACAGCAAAGGTTTCCTCCTGGCACACCTCCCATGTAGATCAAATTTGTGCAGCCTCTTTCTAATGGTAGACTCGTGCACTTTGACATCAACAGTGGCAAGAGCTACCTGTAGGTCCCGTGATGACATTCAGTGGTTCTTAGAGACTTCTTTCAGCATATTGCGGTCTTCTCTCGGGCTGAACTTGCTGGGGCGGCCTGGCCTGAACAAGTTGGCAGTTGTTTGGAATCTTCTCCACTTGTAGATGATCTTCTGGACAGTCGAATGATTGATTTCAAATTGTTTGGAGATCTTTTTAAATCCCTTCCAGACTGGTAGGCATCTGTAACCTTCTTTCTGAAGGCCTCAGAGAGCTCTTTTGACTAGGCATGGTGACACCGCACACTTCAACAACAAAGAGCAAACCAAACTAAATGTCTGAGGTTTAAATAAGACAGGTTCCTCCAAGATCCTCTCTAACGATGTTCTCATCATTTGCACCTGAGCTGGTGCACCTGATTCTAATTTTAGGTATTTGAAGTGGTGATAAATGTAGGGGTGTACTTACTTATTCCACATGCGAAATTTGCATTTATGTTTATTTAAATTATACAATGGACTACAAAATGCAAATGTTTGATGATATTTGTTATATTATATCATCTTTATCTATCAATATTGTTGAAATGAAGATCAAATAGCTGTATGTTGAAATATGTTGAAAAAGTCAAAACTTTACATGGGGTGTACTTACTTTTTCACGTGACTGTATACTGCTTTGGCAGCACCGACGCTCTGTATAGATCATGGTACTGTACATGATCTGATCTGTCTTTTGATGATGAGTAAGCGGGTTGTCACCAGCATCTTGGCAAAGCTCTAGAGATTTCTACCCTAACTTAGAGGCACTGCATTAGCTGCACATCCAAGCACGATGCTGACCAACAGTCACCATGCATACGAGAGGCCAGCCATATTATAACAAGGATATCGTGTTTCAATCGACACTGGCTATTGTACATGCACTACAATAAGCGAGCAAACTACTGGTACCACTTACGACAGCCAAACCACCTGCATCATGCTCAAAGCCCATATAAAACAGAACTGCAACAGTTATTCAAGTTCAAAAAACACATTGTAACTAGAAAGAGCAATCAGTTTGCAAACCCTCGCCAGGATGTGTTTCAGTGGTTTTTAAGGCTTTTGTGTTAAAACAAATATGGCGGCCGAACCACGTGATTGATGACATCATAATTGGTTTTTTTTCCCTCCAACAATTTATCCCTAGATGATGCTCAAGAAATTTCATCTTGATCGAATGACGTTTTGTACTTGTCGAATTATGACGTCATAATGGAGGGACCTATGACGTCATCATTAACATATTTTATTCCACATGGAGAGTTCTTTACAATGAGCTATGTCTCAATTTTTTTCTATGCAGCGCTTTCAAAGATATAGAGGTGCAAAGTTTTTCGGTTTTTCCAAGATGGTGCCCATCATGTGATGTGTCCATGTGACCTATGACATCATAATTATCATTTAAAAAATTCTAAAGGTGGAGTTGCAACTATGTTGAAAATTTCCTGTCAATCGGACCAACGTTTGCAGAGAAAATCATATTTATTCTGTGCGGAAAAACAAACAGACAGACAAACGGACTCAAATGCATTACCCTCTCCTCTGGCGGGGGTAACTAGAATGGCACCAGTGGAGCGCATACCTACGCCAGGCTGAACAAATTACATTTTGTATCCCACTAGTAGACCAGATTTGCATCTGGACCAAAACCAAAATCTAATCTGCTTATTTTCGTCACCTACCCAACACATCCACCTAGTTTTCTCATAATCCTGTGATGAAATGAAGGAGGAGATCCTCGTTGTATTTCCCTCTCTAGTGGCGAGCTTCCCTATAAGAGGGACGGCTTTGGGAGTGAGGGATTACTGTGCTATCAAATGTGACTGGACTCGAGTTGGTAAGTTGAATAATGTTGCTTATGGGCTTGCTTGTGATGTGATCGGGAATTATGATTTGCAGTACTAATGTATTGCTTATTTTGTTGTAGATGATGTGGAGATTGATTTCAATAAAGCTCTATATCTTGAGAGAGGTTGTGGGTTAAAATTGTACCACAAATCCATCCGCAACGTTTTGAAATATGGTGTTACTGGACATATCGTTTGGTCCACATATCGCTTCGTCATGTTACTATCCATATTTCATAATTTTTACCCCATCTCTCAATGGTGAAGAATCACTCGGTATAAAATTTAAAAAATTCTGGTCTCTGGTCCATGCAAGGTCCTGTGGTGAACCGTGCAAGTGCTCTGCCATCTGAGCTATAAATCATTAAATTGATATATGTGTAATTTTCCCACTATAAAGTACAATCCTTACATCCCACATTAAAAAAACAAAAACTAGAACGACACTTTGACGTCACGACGTCGATCAATATGCGTCCGCCCACATTATTACATCAAGTTTGATTTAAATACCTTCAGCCATTCAATTATCACATTTTTACCTGACATGACCTCAAACCTTTGACCTCTTTTTTTTTCTTTTTCTTTTTTTTTTAATACAGCATCAAGGCTCGGGTGAGAGCAAACGCATTAAAACAAAAAAACAAACCGACACAAAAAATATAACAAAGGGAACGGGAGACAAGAGGGGGAAAGAGATGAAAGCATACAAGCACAACAACAATCGAGAAAAGTGACGTCGGTAGATCCGTGGAAGGTGAGAACAGTATTCCATCAGGTTGCAGATGAAAGCTTTATAAGTGGTGAGGAGCTCAGAAGTGAAAAGGAAGGACTTCGCACGACGGAGGATGCCCAGTCGGCGACTGGCTTTGGAGGCCAGCTTGGAAATGTGGTTTTCCCAGGAAAGATCATGGCAGATAGTGAGACCCAAAAGCTTGAGTAACATAACTTTTTCGAGAGGATTGTTGAGAAAGTAGATGGGAGGGTTGTCCAGACAATCTTTTTGGAGAGAAAAAGTGAGAGTGTGAGATTTGTGAGCATTGAAAGACATGTTCCACTTGTTTGACCGGTCTGATTTTGTCCAGGTCTGCAGAGAGTGAGGAGGCTGCAGACTGCCGATCTGAGGGATGAGGAATGGAGCGGCAGAGAGTGGAGTCATCAGCAAAGAGATAGAGAGGATTTTCCAGAGAGTCGGAGAGATCATTAATGAATGAATGAATGAATGAATGAATGATCGCTTTAAGGCCATTTTCCCTGCCAGAGCGGGGGTTAGCCTTGCGGGCCCCATGACAATCATGGTTCCCTGTTTGAGGCAATGTTTTTATGGCCGAATGCCCTTCCTGACGCCAACCCTTGGTCACGCTCTTACGATGCGCCATCTTACGATACGGTGTACCTATTCTAAATCGGGGTACACACCGTGATCATTCATCCCAGCAAGCTGGTACTCAATTTGCCGACCTCGGAAGAATGACAGGCTGAGTCAACCCCCATGGCGTTAATTCAGCGATCGACCGGGATTCGAACCCAGGATCCTAGGATCCCAAGCCGGCACCCTAACCGCTAAGCCAACACCAAGCTCAAGCAAGGAGAGATCATTAATGAAGACCAGAAAAAGCACAGGGCCCAGAACACTGCCTTGAGGAACTCCAGCCTGGATAGGAAGAGGAGATGAGAAAATCCCATTCAGGGCCACACGTTGAATACGACCGAAGAGGAAGTCCGCAAGCCATGTGTGCAGATTTCCATGGACACTATAAGAGAAGAGTTTGGAGAGCAGGGCACAGACTGTATCGAAGGCACGAGATATGTCAAGGGAGACAGCTCTGATTTACTGTTTGGCATTGAGGGCATTTGGAGGAGAGGGGTGAGGAGGGAGATTTGAAGGGGAGGGGTGAGGGGGGAGTTTTGGAGGGGAGGGGTGAGGAGGGATATTTGAAGTGGAGGAGTGAGGAGGGAGTTTAGAAAGGGAGGGGTGAGGGGGCGATTTGGAGGAGAGGAGTGAGGAGCAATTTGGAGGAGAGAGGTGAGGGGCGATTTGGAAGGGAGGTGTGAGGGGGGAATTTAGGAGGGGAGGGGTGAGGAGAGATATTTGAAAGTCTTGAACGATTAATGAAAATCGAACATTTCGTTCTATTACTGATTCGTCACTTCCGCCTTTGTTGTTATTATATACTTGTAGGATTTTTAGTTGCAGGTAATATTGTTGTTAAGATTTATCTGTGTAATGGAGATGACTTTAGGAAAAGGTAAAAATAAATGTTTGTGGAGGAAAAAGAAAAACGCGGCAAAGAAACCGGAAGAGGTGAGAAGAGGAAAATCGGCAGGGGAAAAGAGACAGCCATGAGTCGCATCGAGGCTGTGAGCAGACATCTCGATATTGGTAGAGAATAAATTGAGGCTTCCCATGAAAGGGATTGCCCGCGACATCGTCCCATATTGCGATTGCAATTAAAACTGCGTCTCAGGTTTTGGTACCAAGTGTGAACTATTGTTGGTGGGAAAGCAAGCGCCTTCATTACAGGCCGATCCGCCATTTTTCCTCGAGGAGGCCGTCCGCCTGGTGAATCGTGTTTTGTCGTTGGGATTCCCATATCGACCTCTTCGTGTTGATCGCCGTTAGGTTCCATATCAGCTTAATCGTTGGTGGATGTGGGGCGTGGATTGCACTCACGA
Organism: Myxine glutinosa; assembly: GCF_964187855.1. Lineage (NCBI taxonomy): Eukaryota > Metazoa > Chordata > Myxini > Myxiniformes > Myxinidae > Myxine > Myxine glutinosa. Next base: position 55,739,871 of record NC_136272.1, read on the forward strand.
TTTGGGGTATCGTTACTCTGTGCCGCCATCTGCCCGACCTCTCACCTCGTAACTCCTCGTCCGCAGCCGCGCCGATACCTGCCTGTTTGTCTTGCCGTTCTGCACGACTTTGACCTTCGTCCAGCGTGGGGATTCGTGCACAGTCTTTGGGATTGTTACATTCCACTCACGTTTGGCGTATCATGCGTTTATTGCTTTAAGAGCATTGGGAAATGATGGTACCATCATATGTATTGTTCATCAGATGCAAGTGATATTTTCATGTAACAGGCAGTCCCCGGGTTACGAACGAGCTCCGTTTTTAAGTCTGTCTGTAAGTCGAATTTGTATGCAAGTCGGAACAGTTACGTACGGTTCACATCTAGCGTCAACTAGTCAAATGTTTGTCTTAGTATATAGTAAAAAATTTACCTAAAACATCTATAGGTATAAAACACATTAAAGAAACATTTCTTAAACTGTTTAGATAGAAAAGAAAAGATAATGATTAAAGGTTAACATTTACTCTCGGTCCAATTGATGTCTTGCATACCTTGAAACGATCATACCTTGATATATCTCTTCTCTATTTATCTCTTCTGGTGGGAGGCCAGAAGCAAACAGACAATGCAGAAGCGGCGAATGCTAAAGCATGAAACCAATAAATTCCACATTCCTGTAGCACCTTCAGTCGCACGTCAGACATGGACAGCAAGTTCGTGAAGGACTTCCATGAAAAGCGTACCCGTTCACATACAAACGGGTACGTTTGTTTCATTCCCAGTCAATGGCGATTTTGATCCTCTAACCAAATTACCAATAGCCTTTCCATTTCGATAATTAAACCACTGCGTTGCTTGGTGATAATTGTCGCTTTCATTGGGACAGAGCCTTTTACATGCTCCATTACTCACCCCTTGTCCTTTATAATTGTCCCGATCGTTGACCGACTTTAGCCAAACGCTTTTCCAATGTTTGTTGGTGTTTCACCTCTCTCCGATCGCTTTATTATTTCCACTTTCATTTTAATCGTGATCGTTTTCCTTTTCTTCGATGCATCACCATCACTTGCATCAGATTTACGCTTTGGAGCCATGATTACGAGGGTAAACACACGAAAATTTTAAGTCAAAACACAATGCACACAACAGTGTTTACGCGATCCAACTTAAAATGGCGACGACGGCATGGCGTTGTTCTCCCTCGGGCCGACGAACCGCTGAAAACGCAGTGTTTTGAGCGTCGCGCAAAGTAGTCCGCCCGTTCGTTAGTACGAACCATTGTATGTAACTCATTTTTTTTTAATTATAGGCTTTACGGAGGTCGGTACGTAAGTGCGGGCGTTCGTAACTCGGGCGTTCGTAACCCGGGGACTGCCTGTACTTTCTTTCATAGTGTTATTATTGTGTATGTCAGAGTTCTTAATACAATTACTTGTTTTGTTCGATACAATTGCCTTGGTGTGGTTTTACCAGGATTGATTAGAACACTCAAAATAACAAATCTTTCTGCCTCCCTCTCGAGACCCTGAGGGGCACCACAACCGGAGTTTGGAGAGGTAACACATAACAGTACAAACTCGGTTTCTTGAGATTTCCAAGTCAGAGATCCGTTTGAAAACGTTAAAGGAGGGGTGGAATGAAGGCGAGTTTATCGAATGTAGAAAGGAAGAACTATAAGAGATTGATTTTTTTTTTTGAAACGGAATGATTTAATGAGCAAGTTGTAGACAGCCTTTTGAAGAGGAAAAAGAAGAGCAAGTTGTAATATACAAATTAATTTAGCATTGCAGGGGAAAGTTTAAACATTATAAAACAAAACCATGAACATCGAGGAAATTCCCTCAAATGAGGGCAGGGAGGGTGGGGACGGACGTTGAATTGCAAAACAGGTTCAGAAGTAGGAACAGAAGAATAGGAGATTAACAAGCCAGGTGGAGCAGATAACGAAGGAACAGGGAGGTGTATAAGTAATTTGTTAGTTCAGTAAGATGGGCCTCCTTTTTATTTTCTTCGTTAATATATATTTTTTGAAGGTTAGGTGAAAGCGGATCTGGGAAAGAGGAAGAAAGGTTGAAGGAGTATGTTGAATACTAGAATTGGAAAAGTGAGTATCGGCTGGAAAAGAAAGGAGAAAAAGAAGGAAAGAAAGAGAAGGGGCGGGCCGGAGACAACACGTGGTCGTGGGCGGGGGAGGGCTGCCGCGAGGAGAGAAGGAAATTATTATCATGGTTTTCTTTTTTTGTATGTTTAAGACAATAAAACAAAGCATAAGAGGTTCGGGAGATGTAGGGGTGAAAATAAGAGAAAGAAAAGAAGGCAAACAGCGAAAGAACAAATGTGACTAAACAAAAGACTGGCGAGGAAAACGGGCCTGGCCTCGAGAGAACAAGGCCCCAAACACATACAAACAAACCGACTTTTTCACACAAATTTGCACGAATTACAAAACAAGATTGAGCGAGAAACACAGTAAACACATACACAGCAAAATAAACAGTAGAAATTCAACAAAAACAGTCAGGAGAAAACATTTTCGCTGAACGTGGAGCTCGGACGGAACACACCCTCGCCCGAGGAACTGGGCCTCTTGATGTCACAATCTAATCAGTTAAACTTTGCATCATATATACTTATATCAAGTTTGTTCAAAATCCCACAGCTGGTTCACAAGTTAGCTCGGTAACAATTTTTTTATCTGATGGGATGTCTGACATTTGACCGTTGACCTATTGACCCCAACATCTAATCATTTAATCTTTACATCATTATACATACCTGTACCAAGTTTGAATTGGATCACTTCAGCTGTTCTCAAGTTATAGACCTATTACAGACTTTTACCTTTGACCTCTTGACTCCAAAATCAAATAAGTTCATCTTTGCATCATTCTACATAAGTGTACCAACTTTAGTCAGAATCCCATCACTGGTTCACAAGTTATCACAGTAAAAGGATTTGTACCTAACATGACCTCTGACCTTTGACCTCATGACCCAAAAATCTAATCAGTTCATATTTTCCTCATTATACATACGTGCACCAAGTTTGACCAAGATCCCTTCAGCCGTTCTCATGTTATCGTGGTAACGAAAACCTATCACTGACAAACAGTCGGACGGACAACCTGAAAACATGCCTCCGGCCCGGCGACTTCGTCGGCGGAGGGATTAAAAAGAATCAGCTGATTTGGAAGACTTAAAAAACATTTTAATGTCGGGTAAAATATTTAAATGAGGTCTCATATGACTGTAGCGCTTTATCATATTGTCCATGGTTGATCCACCATCACATTCCATCCATCCACGGCATTGGATGTCACTTGTGAAGATTGTATAGTCGTGACACAATACAAGCAATAGATGGAAAAATACATTTCTTGGTGAAGAAGTGCGATGAATTTGAAATTCACCTTTGCAATGTCATAATTTTCTTGACGACTCAGGAAGTCTTCAATAAGAACCCTGTCCTGGCATACTTCCGCCAAACAGACCCTGTACAAAGAAAGGAGGCATAAAAACAATCATGCTTGTGTGCATAGGTTCACCATCATGTGCGATGAAAGAACACGATGCTCACAAATTGGCTTCCATTTCTCACCTGAGGTTGAGTTCTGATTCCCGGTTCTTCAGAATGTTACGAACACGCCGTGCCACTGCATGTGACGTTTTGTCGAGCGAGTTCTCAAAGTTCGCATGGGAGATGTCTCGAATGACTTGCCACGACACAAATGGACGGTGAACCTTTGAGCAGGCGCGACAACACGATCAACCAATGTGGATCGAGACTCTGAAACCCTCAGGTAAATTCAATAAGTAAAGGGTTTTTACCTTGCTGTTCAGCACTGCACTGGCGACGCAGCAAAGCAGCAACAGCCCATCCTCGTGTGCCGTCCATGAGACGCGCTGCTTGGTCATACGATCAACGGCGTTGCGATCGGCTTCATCCATCCAAATCCTCCCCATCACCCATCCCTTTCAAATCTCCCCCCTTGCCCCTTCCCTCCCCTCCCTCCTAAACTCCCCCCACACCCCTCCCCTCCGAGACTCTCCCTCGCTCCTCCCCTCCTAGACTCCCCTCTCACCCCTCCTCCTCAAAGCATCCTCCCTGCTTCTTCCTCCTTCCAACTTTCACCTTCATCTCCCCAAACCTCCTGCCTTGCTCTTCCCCCTCCTCAAATAACACCTCACTGTGCCTCACCCAATCTCCATCAAACCTTTTGTCTGCCCCATTCTTCCCTTTCTCCAAGCTATTCTGAAATCTCTGACACACCTTCAACAGCTCTCCCTACCTCTTCCTCCTCTTCCACATCTTACCCTACCCCTCCCCCCCCCTGTTCTGGACCCGATGCTCCCCCTTCCTCTTCATTAACGGTATGGACCTCAAACATCCGGGGCCTTCGCTCAAACTTGACTGACCTCTCCATACAGGTTGCTTCTGACAAACCAGATGTGATCTGCTTAACAGAAACTTTCCTCCTTCATGATGTCTCTGATGCCTTGGTATCTCTCCCAGGTTACTCCCTCCTCCGGTATGATAGACCTGAGCCTCGTCCTGGAGGTGGGGTTGCTATCTTTATAAAAAACTCTCTTCCTCACTCGCCCTCCACTGCCCTCTCTCCACCTCACCCCCAGGAATACCTTTGGCTACGGCTTCCCCTTCGCTCCCACCTTTTGTTCATATGTGTGTTGTACCGTCCACCAATCAGCGATGACTCCATCTACATCTCACTGTCTGATAATATGGACCAACTTCTATCTACCCATCCCAACTCTCTCTTCCTCATATGTGGTGATTTCAATTGTCACCATGCCAGTTGGCTGGGTGTGGGTACCTCTCTCACCAGCCATGGCTCTTCAGCAAAGGACTTCTGCGACTCACTGGGACTGACACAATCTGTCAATTTCCCGACCCGGATCTCAGTCAACGGAGCATCTTCTCTTCTGGATTTGGTTATGACAAACTTCCCTGAAAATGTCTGCTGCTCTTCTTCTGCTCCAATCGGCTCATCTGATCATGTGCTTGTCAAAGTGGACATCTCTCTGACCATTCTCAGAGAGCCTCCTCAGCGTCGACGAGTCTGGCATTTCACTCAGGCCAACTGGCATGGTCTTCAAGCAGCCATCAATCATCTGGACTGGTCTCCCATCTCTACCGCCTCTGACATCAACTCATCCTGGGAATTCTTTCAAAGTAAATTGCTCTCTCTCATGCACAGATTTATACCATCTCGTCTTCAGTTGTCATACCCTTCCTCCCGTCCATGGTACACGGAATCTTGTGGTGAGGCTGTTGCCCTGAAACAACTTGCTTTTGTCTCCTGGAAAGCAAATCCAACGGAAGGAAATCTCATTTCCTTTCACAAAGCCCGAAACAAGTGTGTGTCCACCCTCAGGAGAGCCAGGAAACAATATCTCACCATTCTCAAGACCGAACTTTCTTATCTGTCTCCCTCTTCCAAATCCTGGTGGCGTCTGGTCAAATCTGTTTCTGGTGTTTGTTCCCCCTCCATCCCCTCCCTCACCTCAAACGGCTTAACGGCTGACTCCGCACGTGAAAAAGCTGAATGCCTCAACTCTGTGTTTGCCTCTAAATCTTGTGTCCCAAACCCATCCCTCTCTGTACCCACCGTACCCAGTCGTACCCAGCTGCTCCTGGACTCTGTGTCCTTTCCTCCTGACAAGGTGGAAAAGTTTCTGTCAACCCTCGACTCTGATTCTGCAACTGGTCCTGACGGCATCAGCCCACGGGTCCTAAAATCATGTTCTTCTGCTCTTTCACTCCCTCTTTCTGTTCTCTTCACCCTCTCTTTTGCTCAAGGTCATCTGCCATCTGCTTGGAAATCAGCCAACATCACCGCTTTGCACAAAAAAGGTGCAAAAACAGATCCCAGCAACTACAGACCAATCAGCCTTCTCCCAATTATCAGCAAAGTCATGGAATCCATCATTGCTTCAGATATTAAATCTTTCCTCTTCTCCAATGGCTTGATCTCTGATCATCAATTTGGTTTCAGACCTGGTCACTCTACTCTGGACATGCTGCTTCTGCTTTCTCAACAATGGATGGAGGTCCTCAACGCCAAACAGGAAATTAGAGCTGTCTCCCTTGACATTTCACGTGCCTTCGATACGGTCTGGCACCCTGCTCTGCTCTCCAAACTCTCCTCCTTTGGTATCCATGGAAATCTCCATGCATGGCTGGCGGACTTCCTCTCTGGTCGTAGTCAACGTGTGGCCCTGAATGGGTTTCTCTCATCTCCTCTTCCTGTTCAGGCTGGAGTTCCCCAAGGTAGTGTTCTGGGCCCTGTGCTTTTTCTGGTCTTCATCAATGATCTCTCTGACTCTCTTGAAAATCCTCTCTATCTCTTTGCTGACGACTCTACTCTCTGTCGCTCCATTCCTCATCCCTCAGATCGGCAGTCTGCAGCTTCCTCACTCTCTGCAGACCTGGACAAAATCACAGACTGGTCAAACAAGTGGAACATGTCTTTCAATCCTGACAAATCTCACATTCTTACAATGTCTCTCCGAAAGGACCGACTGGACAACCCTCCCATCTACTTTCTCAACAATCCTCTCCAAGAAGTTCTGTCGCTCAAGCTTTTGGGTCTCACTATCTGCCATGATCTTTCTTGGGAAAACCACATTTCCAAGCTGGCCTCCAAAGCCAGTCGCCGACTGGGCATCCTCCGTCGTGCGAAGTCCTTCCTTGGCACACCTGAGCTCCTCACCACATACAAGGCTTTCATCCGCAGCTCAATGGAATACTGTTCCCCCCTCTGGGCTGGTGCTCCTGCCTCACACCTGGCTCGGCTTCACGCTGTTGAATCCAAAGCTTTCAGAATCATTGGAATCTCCCGCGATGAAGCTATCTCTGAGGGCCTTTCACTCACTCACCGCAGGCAGGTAGGTGGTCTTTCTGTCTTCTACCGACTCCTCTCCGGCCTTGCTCCCCCAGCTCTCTCTGTGCTCTGTCCCCCCAATATTCCTTCAGGTCGCACAAGATCTGCCTGCAACCCTCTTATGGTTAAACTGCCAAAGTCTAGGCTCTCTGCTCACCTTCACTCTTTCATTCCCCTTTTCTCCCGCCTCTGGAACAAACTCCCCCACTCCCTTCAATCCCACTCCTCCCTCCAGGTCTTTAAAACAGCTGTTCACCACCATCTCTTATCTTCCCCCATCGAAAACCTTGATCTTTTCTACCCCCGGTAATTCACCCCAGAGTCCTTGCAGTGTTCATATGTTTTAATCCTCTCCCACCTCCCCCCAAGTCCTCCCGATGTCCCTGCTCTCAAATGTTGTGTTTGTGTCCTTCCCCTTCTTCCCCCTCTCTTTTGTGTCCTCCCCCCTCTCTCCCCATCTTGTCTGCCGCTCCCCTTGTTTTTTGTGTTTTGTGTGTCGGTTTGTCTTTTTGTGTGATTAATGTTTGCTCTTTCACGAGCCTCGATCTTGTATACAAAAAAAAAAAAAAAAAAAAAAAAAAAAAAAAAAAAAAAAAAAAAAAAAAAAATCCAACCTGACCTGTGGCCTTCCATCTCCACTTGTACATTTGGCTAGGCAAAGTGTCAAGTGAAATGAAAAATAGGTTTGTGAATTAATATTTACCTCCACCACCGACCGAAGGTGAACAGAGGTAATGTTTTCACCCCTGCCTGTTTGTTTGACTGTCTGTGAACAGGATATCTCAAAAAGTTGCGGACAGATTCAAACGAAATTTGGTGGAGGTTGAGTATGTGACAAGGATGAAATTATTAGGTTTTGGTGAAGATCCGATTCCGGACCCGGATCAGAGAATTTTTAAAGTGATTCTTCACCATTTAGTGATAGGGATGAAATCAATATGTAGCACAAACAACAACAACAACAACATGCATTTTAAAAGGCCATTTTCCCTGCTAGAGCGGGGGTTAGCCTTGCGGTCCCCATGACAATCTTCTCCATTTTGCCCTATTTTCTGCATCTCTCCTTGTTAACCGCCTTGCCCGCATTTCTTCTTCCACCATCTTCAGCCAAGTCTTTCTCGGTCTTCCCCGTCTTCTACTTCCTTCTACATTCATTTCCATCACTCTTCTCAACCAGTCACTTTCATCCTTCCTCAACACATGACCAAACCATCTCAACCTGTTCCTCTTCACAGCATCAATCACAGGCTCTATTCCCATCATCTTTCGCAATTCATCATTTGTCTTCCTCTCTCTCAACGATACTCCGCACATCCGTCGAACCATTCGCATTTCCACCCTTTCCAACCTTCGTTGCTGCTCTACGTTCATTACCCATGTCTCGCTCCCATAAATCATAACACTTCTCACACATGCAGCATACACCTTTCCCTTCAGCTTCAACGACACTCCCCTCATCATCAGCACGCCACTCAATTCCCGAAACTTCTTCCATGCACATCTCACTCGAGCAATCGTTGCCGAGTCTGATCCACCTTCTCCATTCAGCATGTCTCCGAGGTAGCAAAATGTTTTCACACCTTCCAGCTTCACACCGTCTCCAAGATCCAACTCAACATTTCCTCCATCTGCAGCTCCCTCTGTGCACACCTTACATTTGAATGTAGCTGCCACACTGGTTAATGACCCTCTCAGACCACTACATTTTTGATGAACCCACTCAGCGCACATTGTACACTGAATGGAGTTCACTCCGACACCCTTCCTACACACAGCACAGGGCCACTTCCCAGTTCTTTCCACCTCACCACATGCTTTACCACTTGCCATCACCTTCGTCTTTCCGATATTCGCCTTCAGACCTTTTGTCTCCATACATTCCTTCCAATATGTAGCACGATATCTCAAAAAGTTATGGACGAATTCGGATGAAACTTGGTGGCCATGTCGGTGTGTGACAAAGACAATATTATTCAATTTTAGTGAAGATTGGAAAATGAATCCAGATACGAGAAGTTTTCAATTTTTTAAAAGTGATTCTTTGACATTGAGTGACGGGGCCAAAAACGATATGGATCGGACCCCGACGTTTGTGCGGGATACATTCCTGGAAAATGTCACGAATGTGGAGGCATTGTTTCGATGGTAAGAGAGGGTATAGGTTCCCTGCAGTTCCTGGTTCACAGAAAATCCCGCGAATGTTGAGAAAAATCCGCGAATGTCGAGGAAAATCCGCGAATGTCGAGGGAAATCCGCAAATGTCGAGGGAAATCCGCGAATGTCAAGGAAAATCCACGAATGTCGAGAAAAATCCGCGAATGTCAAGAAAAATCCACGAATATCGAGAAAAATCCCGCGAATGTCGAGGAAAATCCACAAATGTCGTGGCATTGTTTCAATGGGGAAAAGAGACAGCGAATTGCACGAATAGATGCGGTAAAGCATTTTAATTCTGTACAGTAACTCGTGTGGGATGACGTGCTACTCAGCTAGTGGGATATCCTGTGAAGCTGTTTACAGTGTGAATGGTGGGATATCCTGCGAAGCTGTTTGCAGTGTGAATGGTGGGATATCCTGCGAAGCTGTTTACAGTGTGAATGGTGGGATATCCTGCGAAGCTGTTTACAGTGTGAATGGTGGGATATCCTGCGAAGCAATGTTTACAGGGTGAATGGTGGGATATCTTGCAAAGCAATGTTTACAGGGTGAATGGTGGGATATCCTGCAAAGCAATGTTTACAGTGTGAATGGTGGGATATCCTGTGAAGCAATGTTTACAGGGTTAATGGTGGGATATCCTGCGAAGATGTTTACAGTGTGAATGGTGGGATATCTTGTGAAGCTGTTTACAGTGTGAATGGTGGGATATCCTGCGAAGCTGTTCACAGTGTAAATGGTGGGATATCCTGTGAAGCTGTTTACAGTGTGACTGGTGGGATATCCTGTGAAGCTCATGGGAAAAAAAATAATTTGTGCCCGCGAAAAACCACTAATACACAGGACACAGAGCGCAAATATGCACTAATAGATGTGGTAGAGTGTTTTCATTCTGTACAGAAACTCTGCGGTTACGTAGCTGGTGGGATATCCCGTAAATAAGGAAAAAAAAATTCACCAAGTTTCTCCATTGGTTCGGTTAGTTTGTTACTTGGAATTTTTGTTTTTTGACAAATATGTTGATTACTCTGGTTTGTGTGTTTATATACCAATAGTGGTGGTGGTGTTGGTGGGGTTGAACTTCCAAATCAATCCCCAATGGTGGTGTGATGGTGGTCCAGCAGAATCCTATTGATTTTTGAGGTCAACAAAGGCCAAATTTCTAAAATCGTCAATTTTCATCCGATGAACTTATAATTTGAAGAGATTTGCATATCTAGTCACTGAATTCTACCACCAATTATTTTTGAGGTTAAAAGGATGCCCTACCGAGTGCCATTCTACTTTTTTCTCTTTTGCCAAGTGTCGCTCTATGAGTGATTTTTTATTACTTGGCAAAAAACTTTTTTTTTGACAAGTATGTTGATAACTCATGTTTGTGTGTTTGTGTTTGTATTTGTGCTTGTGTTTATGCGAGTTTGTGCATGTTTGTGCGTGTGTGTGCGTGTGTTTATGCGTGTGTTTATGCGTGTGTTTATGCGTGTATTTGTGCGTGTTTGTGTGTGTGTGTGCGTGTGTTTATGCGTGTGTTTATGCGTGTTTATGCGTGTGTTTATGCGTGTGTTTATGCGTGTGTTTGTGTGTGTGTGTGTGTGTGTTTATGCGTGTGTTTGTGCATGTGTTTGTGCATGTGTTTGTGCGTGTGTTTCTGCATGTATTTGTGTACTTGGAGTGTGTTTGTGTGTGCATGTGTTTGTGCGTGTGTTTGTGCGTGTGTGTATGCATGTGTTTGTGTGCTTGTGCGTGTAAATGCGTGTGTTTATGGGTGTGTTTGTGTTTGGGTGTGTGTGTTTGGGTGTGTGTGTTTGGGTGTGTGTGTTTGGGTGTGTGTGTTTGGGTGTGTGTGTGTGTTTGGGTGTGTGTGTGTTTGTTTGGGTGTGTGTGTGTGTGTTTGGGTGTGTGTGTGTGTGTTTGGGTGTGTGTGTTTGGGTGTGTGTGTGTGTGTGTTTGGGTGTGTGTGTGTGTGTTTGGGTGTGTGTGTGTGTGTTTGGGTGTGTGTGTGTGTGTGTTTGGGTGTGTGTGTGTTTGGGTGTGTGTGTGTTTGGGTGTGTGTGTGTTTGGGTGTGTGTGTGTTTGGGTGTGTGTGTGTTTGGGTGTGTGTGTGTTTGGGTGTGTGTGTGTGTTTGTGTGTGTGTGTGTGTGTGTGTGTGTGTGTGTGTTTGTGTGTGTGTGTGTGTGTGTGTGTGTTTACCTGTCCGCCCACTTATACTTGACTGCAGGTCACAATTTTAAACTGATCTTCACAAAACTTCACCAAACGGCAGAGTTGGTGGTATAATAGAACGCTATTTATTTTTGAGGTAAAAAAAAAGTGAACAGAGGCCAATGGTCAACATACGCCAAAGGTCAACCACTTTTCTCGAATTTCTAAAATCCTCAATTTTCATCTGATTGACTTGAAAGTTGAATAGGATTTGCATATCAGCTAACTAAATTCAACCACCACCCTATTTTTGAGGTCAACATAGGTCACAAGAACAACATAGGCCAAAGATCAACCACTTTTCTCGAATTTCTAAAATCCTCAATTTTCATCCGATTGACTTGAAATTTGAATAAGATATACATATCGGCTAACTGAATTCAACCGCCAACTATTTTTGAGATCAGCATAAGCCAAATGATCAACAAAGGCCAAGGTCAACCACTTTTTTTTCAAATTTCTAAAATCCTCAATTTTCCTCCGATTGACTTGAAATTTGAATGATTTGCATATCAGCTAACTCAATTCAAACAACAACCCGATTTTTGAGGTCAACATAGGTCACAAGGACAACATAGGCCAAAGGTCAACCACTTTTTTTTCAAATTCCTAAAATCCTCAATTTTCATCCGATTGACTTGGAATTTGAATAGGATTTGCATATCAGCAAACGTAATTCAACCACCAACTATTTTTGAGATCAGACTCGGCCAAAAGGTCAAAAACCTTTTCTTATTTCTAAAGTCCTCAATTTTCATCTGATTGAGTTGAAATTCGAATCGGATTTTCATATCAGCAAACTAAATTCGACCACCAACTATTTTTGAGGTCAATATCAGTCACAGGTTTAACATAGGCCAAAGGTCAACCACATTTCTTAGATTTCTAAAATCCTCTATTTTCATCCGATTCACTTGAAATTTGAATTGGATTTGCAAATCAGGTCACTGAATTCAGCCACCAACTATTTTTGAGGTCAAAAGGATGCTCTACTGAGTGCCATTCTACTTTGTTCTCTTTTGTCAAGTGTCGCTCTCTGACAGTGATTTTTCATTCTGCCTGTTTGTTTGTCTGTTTGTTTGTCTGTCAATCGCCTACAGGTCACAATTTTAAACCGATCTTCATGAAACTTCACAAGACGGTAGATTTGGTCAAAAGGAAAAAGCCAATTGATTTTGATGCTAAGGTCATCTTGAGGACAAAGAAATAAATAATCATTAAAAAAAATCAATTGACTAATACAACACATAAAACCACCACCATTTCATCCAAATCTGTACTTTAAAAAATAATTTATTGTCATTAATCGAATAATTAAAAAATTAATCGATGAATTGATTAATCAATAAATCAAAAATAGCCTTTATAGCCAAATCACTTGATCATTGACTTGTCCAAATATCACTTCCTAACTCAAAAGGTGCCTGAGATAATGCCCAGAAGAGGGCATATCAATCGATAATAATTAAGTAACTAATCAATTAATTGATTGATCAAAAAACAAAAAATACCGTTTTTGACAAAGTACTTCCTCACTATTGTACTTCACAAATTACTTCTTCCTCACTATTGTGCATTATTGTGCCCAAATTTCAGCTTCCTAGCTCAAATGATGGCTGAGATATCACCCGGACAAACAAGAAAACAAGAAAGCAAGAAAGCAAGAAAGCAAGAAAGCAAACAAACAAACAACCAAAGTGAAAACTGAGTACTCCCTTTCAGTGTGCATCATTGGCGAGCCCCCTTCGGTGCCCTGCAATAACGTTATGCAACGCCTGGAGATGGCATAGGAAAGGAGCGGTGTACAAAAATAGCCCCGTGGGAGACTGACGGTTATTTCCCCACAGTTTTTGAGAAAATTTAAAAATAAATTACCTGAATTTGAGACAAAACCCTCCTTTTCAGCCTCTTATAGGTGGCAGATCAGTGTGTGGAGCACAATCCCATGAGACCTTAATGTTCTGACACATCGTACCAAATTTGGTCCATATCAATCAAGTAGTTTGTGAGCAAAATATATTTTAGTGAATATAAAGCCTAAGTCACACATAGGCGGATTTGTCGGCGACTACTGGCGACTGGAAAAATCGCCACCACCCGCAGACAATCGTAATGAAACCGTAATGGACGGTCTTCTGTAGTCGTGGTTATCCTCCCCGGGTCGGCTGCAGTCGGCAAGAGCCGCAAAGGGGCCAAATATTTTTTTTAATGTTTAAAAACGGCGCGCTCAATCGTCCTCAAAAAGAATCCGCCATGCTGCCGTGATGGAACCGCCATGCTGTCGGCGGTATCCGTAATAAGACCATAAAGCGGCCGCAACCCAGTCGCTCATAGTCTTCCGCAATCGCCCCAGCATCGCCCCACCAGCTAGCACGGCAGAGATGCGAATGCCATACGGCCTTCCTGCGCCATCTTCCCGACTACGGGCCGACACTGTTGCGGCTGCATATCGACTACAGAAGAACTGACACGTCTCCCCTGCGGCTATGGGAGACTGACGACGACAGCAGTAGGACTAGTGGCGGCCGGGTTACGGCCATTGGCGACAGAGATACGACTGCCTGGCGACTGCATTACGACATACCACGATTTTCTGGCCAGGTATAAATAGGGGTGGACATTTCAGCTCACTGCAGTATGTTCTTTGGTCAAGGTCTACCAAGGGTCTCTCTACCAACATCTATCATGGATGATGAACATAGGATGTCGACGAGTCGAGTTTGCACCCTGTCGACGAGCAAAGAGCGTTGTGTGAATCGTCTCCAATCGCCGGCGGTCTTATTGCAGTCTTGCGGACGTCGGAGTAAACCGCCATCCGGGCCCAATGCAGTCGCCGCGATCCGCCATCGGTCGTAATCTAGCCGCCAGACTGTCGCCACGATGCCGCCGTGCATCCGCAATGCAGTCGTCGTCGATCTTCAACAGTCGCCATCCCACTCGGGGCGTCGTCGCAATGCAGTCGCAATGTGGCTGCCTGCAGTCGCCATACTGCCGCCTGACCATATTTGACCGCCCGAAATCGCCAGTAGTCGCCGAAAAATCTTGATCGCCGGCAGTCGCCAAAATATCCGCCTATGTGTGACAGGGGCCTAAGGGATTAAGAGGGAGCCTGTGGCCCCCTTTCCAGGGGAGATACAGCCATGGGGAGCACAACTTAAGGTTAGGGTATGGTCACGATGCCGCATGGCAATTTTGGTCTGGATCAGGTTGTCAGTTTCTGAGAACATTTTTTTGAATGAAATACCAATATTTGGGGCAAAACCCACCTTTTAACTCCTTTAAATGGGCAGATCCAGATGGGGATCACAAACCCATGAGACCTTGCTGTACTGAAGCATCGTACCAAATTTGATCCATATCGGTCTGGTAGTTTATGAAGAGAAAACGTTTTCGTCAAATGTTAACGGACATACGTACGGACACCGGGGATCCACTCTTCGAGGTTACTTCGGAAAAATAACCCAAATGTACAAAAATGTCCATAATGCAGTAGCAGTTCTTATTACGATATGGGGAAGAATCCGAAATGTCTTCACTTCTTGCCGTTTCTTTCCCCGAGGCAGAACTAGAATCTCTCCTCATCCAAACACAACGGCAGTCTGGCAGTCCACTGTCACTTTGAAATGTTGCATTTTCCTTTGTTCTTCTTAGATACAGCATTAAGATAGCAAAACCAATCAAATCAAAATCAACGCCACAATGCAGCAGAAAAAACCCACTCACCTTCCTGCCTCGCACATTTACGAGGCTTCCGGACGACAACTTTTTGGAGTCGTTTGCGCTTCAAGCCTCGGCCACCTTTGCGGTCACAGTCCTTCCTGGAGACCTGTCGTACAGCTACTTCCTCTGCCTGCACGTTGGGTGACCAGGCCCCGGAGATTCCCCTACCCGACTGACCCTCTGCGGAGCGAAATATTATGCCAAAGATGGCATGCACACAAACTTCCAAACCATCTTTCCACTCAAATGAACGCTGGGGTGCGAGGTAGAAAAGTTCCAACAGGATGTTGTATCCTTGAACTTACACTCGATTAATAAGGTTAGACCTTTGATTACCATTGTTGTGGAGGAACATGAGGGAGAGGGAAGGTTTCTGCAAGAGGGTCTGCAGCCTTATGGATGTGCTCTTGTCTCTGTTGGGTTGTCCCTGAAGAATGGAAATCCACTATAAAGACACTGCAGGTTAATGTCGACCATCATCTCTCACAAAGCAGAATGCTCGCTTGATATTTACAGCAAAACTCAACACGCGTGAAGTACAACTCTTCCATTGTCGTGACTCAAAAAGATTGAGTGGTTACGTGCAATGTGCACACACCTGATTTTTACTGGCCACAATGTAAGAAACCCAGATCCAATTGCGCTTCAGGTGTCCAAAGAAAGTAGAGTCTAGGCCACCAGCTCCACATCCATCTCCAGGCACAGTGCCATCATCAACTATATCCTTGGTGCCCCTAAAGGAAACAAACTTGCCAATTAATTGTGACCTCCCCCACTAGGCCACACCTCACAATGCAGTTTCCATTGAAAGAGGGTTAGCTTTTTACCCCCAAAGCAAAACAAAAAGAGCGAAATGGGTGAACATGGTCGATGCTAATGTGAGGTGCCTGAGCACTGCATACATTGTGAAATGTAACCCAAAGCATTTCTTATCGAGGCTGCAGTGGCTCGAACTATCACCATCCTCTACGTCCTCAAATAACGCAAGCCTGCAGTTCTTGCGTGTGCTTCGAATGATTCCTGAAAAGAGGTGCCAAACCATAATGAAAACAACACTTTGCAGTAAAAGAGGAATAATTCAGGATATGTACCACTGCGGATGACCACTGGTACATCATCATATCAAGTGCCCCCGCTCACACTTACCAAGTGGAGTATTCAAGCACACACACTGCAGGTGCAGCCAGTAGTTGTCCACATCTTGGAGCACAACAAAGCTGTACATGTGATGTGGAAACGGTTGAGTACTCCGAGCCAGTTTGTTGTGAGGTTCACACATGGTCGTATCCATGACGGTTCCGTGCCGTTTTACGTACACAAATATCTGCAGGAAACAAGAGATCCCACACAATACCAAAGCGTAATTATATTTAATAACATACCCCCGCTTTGCGTAATATTGTAACAACCCCCGCTTGTAACATACCCGCCGAAAAAGGCCAACCCCCGCTTTGCGGGGAAAAATGGCCTCTAAATGTGGTTATTATTATATATATTAACATACGCCTTGATCAGTACCAACGTTGCTCAATTTCCAATCAAAATGTCTTGTTATGCTCATCTGTTCCTCGATCACCTGTCCTTGTCTATTCCTTAGTCCGTCTCTTTTGATAGAAACAATCACAGTATTGATGCGGTGAGTAATGCAAATGAGGCATCTTGCTTAATTTTGCTGACTGTACCCCCTCCATGTTATGTGGTGCCAGACAGGATACAGGCCTGCATTTGAAGTGATTTTCACCTGCATTTGAAGTGATTTTTACCTGCATTTGTAGTGATTTTTACCTGCATTTGTAGTGATTTTCACCTGCATTTGAAGTGATTTTTACCTGCATTTTGTAGTGATTTTTACCTGCATTTGAAGTGATTTTTACCTGCATTTGAAGTGATTTTTACCTGCATTTGAAGTTATTTTTACCTGCATTTGAAGTGATTTTTACCTGCTTTGAAGTGATTTTTACCTGCATTTGAAGTGATTTGTATCTGCATTTGAAGTGATTTTTACCTGCATTTGAAGTGATTTTTACCTGCATTTGAAGTGATTTTTACCTGCATTTGAAGTGATTTTTACCTGCATTTGAAGTGATTTTTACCTGCATTTGAAGTGATTTTTACCTGCATTTGAAGTGATTTTTACCTGCATTTGAAGTGATTTTTACCTGCATTTGAAGTGATTTTTACCTGCATTTGAAGTGATTTTTACCCTGCATTTGAAGTGATTTTTACCTGCATTTGAAGTGATTTTTACCTGCATTTGAAGTGATTTTTACCTGCTTTGAAGTGATTTTTACCTGCATTTGAAGTGATTTTTACCTGCTTTGAAGTGATTTTTACCTGCATTCAAAGTGATTTTAAACTGCATTTGAAGTGATTTTTACCTGCTTTGAAGTGATTTTTACCTGCTTTGAAGTGATATTTACCTGCATTTGAAGTGATTTTTACCTGCTTTTGAAGTGATTTTTACCTGCATTTGAAGTGATTTTTACCTGCATTTGAAGTGATTTTTACCTGCATTTGAAGTGATTTTTACCTGCATTTGAAGTGATTTTTACCTGCATTTGAAGTGATTTTTACCCTGCATCTGAAGTGATTTTTACCTGCATTTGAAGTGATTTTTACCTGCATTTGAAGTGATTTTTACCTGCTTTGAAGTGATTTTTACCTGCATTTGAAGTGATTTTTACCTGCTTTGAAGTGATTTTTACCTGCATTCAAAGTGATTTTAAACTGCATTTGAAGTGATTTTTACCTGCTTTGAAGTGATTTTTACCTGCTTTGAAGTGATATTTACCTGCATTTGAAGTGATTTTTACCTGCTTTTGAAGTGATTTTTACCTGCATTTGAAGTGATTTTTACCTGCATTTGAAGTGATTTTTACCTGCATTTGAAGTGATTTTTACCTGCATTTGTAGTGATTTTTACCTGCATTCAAAGTGATTTTAAACTGAATTTGAAGTGATTTTTAAGTGCATTTGAAGTGATTTTTACCTGCATTTGAAGTGATTTTTACCTGCATTTGAAGTGATTTTTACCCTGCGTTGGAGAAGCGAAAACCACGGTTAGGCATTCGGATGTGTGCATGTAGCATGTCAGCATTTTTAAAACACATTTTCTCGGCAACCGTTGGTCCGATTAACACAAATTTTTCACCATAGGAGCGCCTCCTCCTGTAGAATATTTTAATGATAATTATGACTTCATAGGTCAAGTTGTACATGCGCCATCTTGCTAAAAAAACATTGCAACTCCATATCTCCAAAACCGCTCCATGGAAAAAATTGAAACGTGAGTAGATGTAAAGTGTCGGTTCCAGAACACCCTCCAGCTCAGACCACATTCCCCACATTCCCCACATCCTCCTTGTCCCCAAATCGAAAATACCTCGACCACAAACTGGAAGTGACCAATTAATTATTTAATTTTCAGATTTCACGATTTTCAAAAAAAAAATAAAAATTGATTTTCAAAATTTTCCAATTTGTAGTTTTTCCCAATTTTCACATTTTCCCAAAATTTCTAAAATAATTATAACAACCAATTTCTTAACCAAAAGGTTTAAAAATTATTTTGCAAAATGGTGAAACAACAATGCACCGTTTGTAAACGTTTACAAACATTTGTGACAGCGAATGAGAATTCCTACAGCGGGTATGCAGAAACCCAGGCTCACCATGGGCAATGCAATCCATTGTTCTATCGGAACTCTCACTTCTCACTATTACAAATTATTATTTGAAGTAAAAAAATTGATTTTTAGTTTAAAGAAATACTTTCCCTATATAAAATACATATGGCGTTGACTTATCTGAATTTTGATATTAAAAATATTATCTTTGAAGAACCAAAATATTACAGCAATGGAATTAACTTTTACCGTATTATGATTGAATGTAATTATGATCATACTCACCCACAAAGTGGTATAAGAAAACTGTTTATCGAAACACCAACGTTATTTTCATGGGGTATTCAAGCGAATGAAAATAATGTTAATGAGCACAGAGTTGAATCATATTCGCTGCCGCTTGTTATGCATAATTCACGCTTCCCCCCAACGACGGCAGAAACAAAAACAATAGAAATGTTTGAAGAAATTATTGACGCAATTAAAACACATTTGATGAAATCTGATGTTATTGAAAAGAT
Organism: Myxine glutinosa; assembly: GCF_964187855.1. Taxonomy (NCBI): domain Eukaryota; kingdom Metazoa; phylum Chordata; class Myxini; order Myxiniformes; family Myxinidae; genus Myxine; species Myxine glutinosa. Next base: position 55,758,981 of record NC_136272.1, read on the forward strand.
GAAAAAGGACCAGAACAAGTTTAGAGCCCACGTTAGCGGCCTTGATATATTTTGGCGAAAACGTGATGGAGGAATTGCTATTGAAGGTTACCCACCAACAATGTATCCAAAACTTTTAAACAAATACGAAAAGCACAGAGAGGCGGATAAACATCCTGAAATTCTAACTTTGTTTTACGATAACAAAATCACCGAAGAATCATGCATCGAAGATCATCGCATCAAACCGGAGGAATTGATGGGTGTGAACTGTAAAGTTATCTGCGCTATTGAGATATCAAATATGTTTATCGGTGGTGTGGGTCCGTCCATTCAATTGAAGGTAAATAATGTAGTTTTTCCAAGAGTTATTTAGGGAAAAAACAGGTTAATGCTTAATATTAACAATCTTGCATCACAAAATAAAATTACAGAAGCAGCAGCGACGTGTATGTTTAACGATGATAGTACCAACGACACAACATAGGTAAATTATATGAAAAAATATATAATTTAAATTTATGAGAGGATGTGGGTAAGTTGTGGTTAAAATTATATAAATATAACATTTATGTGCTACTTCTTCTAAAATATTTGAGAAAAACTTTTTTTGTTAGAGTATGTAAAATGGATGAACCCATTTTCAAAATATTTCAAGATCGTGTTGCGGTTTTGAGAACCCACACAGATAACATCATTAAAGGTTAAAGGTAGCACCCCATAGATAGGCCACAAGAAACACGGTCACCTTAGGACGTCAGTTATTTCTTAGTATGTGTTTAGATAAGGCTATTCCCAGTAGTTGCATCTGCGTTGTGTCAAACAAATAAGAGTAAGCCCCTTTCGTTCATTCCATTCATTTTGGCAGCCTCCCTTCATCGATGCCATTAAGCGCTCCCCAGTCTATACCCCATTGGCTCTCCCAAATTGTTACGCGCCTTTGCCGGCAGCGTTCGCAATCCTTGAGCTTCTGCTCGAACCAGCCCAAAGGCCATGAGGTAAGGCCCGAAAAGGAGGCAGAGCGCCAGGATGGAGGTGTGGTCACGTCAACCAGCCATCAAGGCGGGGCCGGTAAGCCAACACCAGCCAACCAGGGCTGAGGTGAGGTCGCCTGACAGCGCGTGGTTTTGGGCTCCGAGAGCGTTTGCTGGCTTGGTTATAAAAGCGCGCACGCAAAGCCCTCGAAAGGACTTGGACAATTTGCGCTTTGCATGAGGACTTATCGTGGTCGGAAGGACTGATGAGAGGAGCTTGTGTTAAAGAGGACTGCCTGAGCCCGCTCGCATTAAAGAGGACTGGAGCCAAGATTGGTATTATACCAGAACTGGTACGAGAGTTGAGTACGAGAGGGAAAGACGCGCTGTGGCAACCAGCTTTACAACGGGCGAGCGCGCGGCACGCATTGCCAAGAACTGCAGCGTGCAGGACATTGGGGAGGGGGCGCTTTGAGCGAGTAAGACCGGTAGCGCGAGTACAAAAGCACCGGTACACCAATTACGTACACCAATAGCCCAGCTTACCTTTCCCCGTCACGATAATTGTCCGCTCGCGCTACGCTACGGGGAGAGCTGCCTGCCGGGTTTCATCGCCTGGTACGGGTCGAGGACCGGAGCCGGACCGGAGCCTGGACGCCATCGCCGGACTTTCCACCCGACCTTCTACATCCCCGCGTGAGTCTGAAGTTTGAGACCGAATCTAAGAGCGAGCGGGCCCGAGTCCAAGGGAATAGAATAAGACTGTTTAAGACTGCCCTGTGTACTTTTCCTTCCTCTTTCTTTCTTGTACATTCTTTCGTTTCCTCTTCTTATTTGTACATAATTAATAAACCAATCTGTTCTTCCTATTTTCCTGGTTTCCTCTCAATCCGATCGTATCAGTCTTTTCTCAATTGGGTAAGCGTGGCACGATTAGGAACCGCTTATAATCGGGTCTAGTCTTGGTTAACAGCTCGGATCGCGGATTGCTATCCGCTCGGCAATATTCCATCAATATCCGTGATTCGAGCGGGAGTTATCTCCTTGCTTCCTGGGCGGCGTTAGTAAGTAGGTGATAAGAAGTCGGCTTACAACCCATCTAACGCCGTCCGGAAGGAACGTGATAACTTCGGATCGCGTTGGCCAGATAAAAGGACAAGGGGATTAACCCCCTCTTGATAAGGGGAGAGCCGACGACGGAGATCCGCAACAATATATTCAACACAATTAGACGGTTGGTTGAATCGCTTCTAATATGTATACACAATTATAATGCAAATAGGGATAACAACACCCAGGATGAATGATTAACCGCTATATATTTTAAACCTTATATAAAATGGATGATTTTTTACCCGTGTGGGAAAGTAAGATAAATTTTAATCATGATAAGAACCTCCCAAATTCATTAAGCTGTCTAATCGTCAGTTCAGGCGGATGTGGGAAAACCTGTTTGCTTTTAAAGATGCTCCTTACCCCAAAATTTTTAGATTATGAAAATTTAATAATTTTCACAAAGTCAAGTTTTCAACCAGAGTATCAACTACTATCACAAGGTTTTAATGCTGGTCTTCAAAAATAAGATATAATCGGGTTATTTAAGCTTCAACACAAACTAAATAGGCTCGACATTGAAGATGTAATACAACTATTTTGTGACACTCCACAAAAATGGAAAAAGAAAGCAAAACCCACACGGTCGACAAACATAACTTGTATTCTCAGTGATAACACGAATGATATACCTTCACCCCAAGATTTAGATGGAACAAAAAAGAACCTCGTTATCTTTGACGATTGTGTTAATGAGAAAAATCAAACGGTTATGGACAGTTATTATACAAGGGGGCGACATTCTTCCTGTAATTGTATTTATCTCAGTCAATCATACTTTCAACTCCCTCGTCGCTCAATAAGAAACAATGCTAATACTTTTATATTATTTAAACTAAATGCAATAGATATAACTAATTTTTGGAGGGATAATTATAAATAAATAAAAAATAACCACCTTTAGAGGCCATTTTTCCCCGCAAGCGGCGGTTGGCCTTTTTCGGGAACCGTGGTTGTTGTTGTTTGTTTTTTTTTGATTTTTGTTTGTTTTTTTTGGTCCCCTTTTTGAAGCAATGTTTTACGGCCGGATGCCCTTCCTGCCGCCAACCCTTTTTGTCGCCTTTTACGACAAACAGGGAATTACCAGTGAGCTGGTACTCAATTAGCCGACCTCGGAAGGATGACAGGCTGAGTCAACCCCCCTGGCGTTAATTCAGCGATCGACCGGGATTCGAACCCAGGATCCTAGGATCCTAAGCCGGCACCCTAGCCGCTAGCCCAACACCAGGGATCTTTGGAGGGATAATTGTTCTACATTATTTAGTAAAAAAGGAATTTGAGGGTCATATGAAACATACGACCGAAAAATATAAATATTTCGTTGTTAAAGAAGATGATATAATAACTAATAATTTATTTGCATAAATAAAATGAATGCTGAAGAACGAGCAAGAAAATTTAAGGAATATCAACAATTACTTTCAAAGGTTGTTAAACAACAAGAGGGGATAAAGAAGAAACGGAGACAAGAGCTATTAGGTGAAGACGTATTTGAAAGAAAATAAGAAGTTTTTTAAAACCTATTTTAAAATCTGCCAAACAAAAGGCGGTTTCATTTCAAGTTCCTACGGTGGAATATACTCCCAAAAACTTCAAATGATAAAAGATTTTAGTCAAATGACAGAGCAAGAGCTTGGAGATATAGGAGCATGAAAATCTGATAATGAAGACTCATTCCAACAACTTGAGGAGAGAAATCACCCTCCTGATTATGTTGTGGAAGCTCTTCAAAACAATGAATATTCGGCAGATTCAAAAACCAAAGCGGGTCTCACTCCAACAGAAGAACCAGCAGTGTTTCATCCTGTTAGAGAAAGGGTATATATATGTCATGGCAATTATTAGGGGCACCCAAGTATCCCCCCCCTTCTCCATTAGAATACTGAGTATTGGCCCCCCGCTATACCCTCCCAAACCTCTTGAGGGCAGTCTAAGACCATACATGATAACTCCACTTCCTGCTCGAAGACCTCCCTGGGAGATCTATCGCTCCCACGGTTGGTACATTGGATTCCTTGCACCCTAAAAATGAAATATTATGTCCTCCCTCCCTGTGGCCTTGCCGCCCACTCAGGCTCCTCACTGTCTGGGCCACCTCTTTGATCTCCCAGTATGGGATGAGGGTAGGGGGACGTGGTAAGAACTATGTATATGCCCAGCTTGACGGGTGGAACTCTAAGATTTTCGGTGTATGGCCTCGAGGCGCTTCCTTGTGCATTGTACGCATCACGACTTGCTTCTTGCTAATGTGGGTCGTGCTGCCGTGTACCGGGCGCGGCCGTCTTGGCGCATACACTAAAAATATTCCGTGCATGTAACAGGCTCTTGTAATAAACACCGTGTGAACAGTTCTGAGTGCTTCCCGGGTCTCGCAAGGTAGATAATGGACTTGCCATAAATTTAAATGAGTCAAGAAACCTGATGCGAGCTGTAATATGCTTTGTCAAAATTCTTTTTGAATGACTTAATGTTATGTTTGAAGGAACTGTTTTTGTGAATGAAATGTAGTTCTGATCTGTGTAAGGAATTGCTGAAATGTTCCCGGGCGTCTTTGAAAGTTCATTAATAAATAGATGTGTATCATAATGGGAGTTATTGTGAAGCAAGACCGGAATGAAATTGGGGGATTTATAATTACGATTACAGTCTTGATGGGCCGGACCCCTATATTTCCCGGTGAGATGACAATTATCTCTAACCTTTAGGCCCCCATTACATATCTCCCAATCAATTTTCTTCTCACAGATATGACAGATGCTATTTGGTTGGTTAAATTCTGTTTCTTCTTCTTTTGTTAGGGGGTTCATCGCTTTATTGGTTTGTTTCATTAATCAACGTTAAGAGAGCACAGTCCGTTTCTAATCGTTTTTATAAACTCATAAGCCATGTTTTCCCCCCTATAAATTTCTAGTTTGTTGTATTCATCGCTAACGGATGATTTAATATAATAACAGAAACCGCAAGGAGTATGTTTTTGATATTTATTCGTGGATGATTCGTTTAGATTTGAAGAAGCGTTATCCATCTTTTCAAGAATACATTCAAAGTCGGCATATATCACGAATGGATGGGCCATAGTTTTATTGAAATCTTTGAATGATATGTTTGAACCTTCTACTGGCATATTAATTATGGTGGCTTTATGTATAACACAGTATTGTAAGTGTTTGTCTTATCTTTCTTGACTATTAAAGAAGTTGAGACATCGCTTACAGATGTATTTTTTAGACTCGTGTTTGTTTATTTGTGAAGAAACTAATCTTGATAAATTTTTGATGGAAGCATAATGTGAATTTTCTGCCAAATTATAATGTAGAAGGTCAATATGAGTTTCATCATTTTTATAGTTATCAGAAGTTTGTAAAACCTGAACTTTGTTTTTAACAATTAGTCCGTAAACATTAACAGATAGATTATTCATTTTTTCAAATTTAGGAATATCAGATAATGTCATTGTAAATTGTAAACTATTAACATTTAACTCATTTTCATATTTCTCATAATGTGATACTCTTTGGACATTATGTTCAGCGGGATGTGGGCATGCAACAACACCCCATAGAAAACATTTATGATCTTTGTTTTGAATATTAATAACCGCATTTTTATTTTTTCTAACTGTCGGCAAATCAATGTAAGAAGAAGCTTTTAGGGGGTTTGATTTTAGAACATGTATATCGATGAAAAGTATTCTAGTAATAGTAAATCCACTACCAACAAGCGAATGATCTACCAGTTGTTCTTGTTCTATAAGTTTTTCATAAACGTCCATTAATAAGAACCCCTGGAGTGATGCGATAAAGTAAGGTTTTGTTCTCATATAACGTTTTATAATAAGATCCCCTATTTCAGTATTTGGTTTTTTCAATTCCATTTTTACTCCCATATAAAATTTAAGGGGGTTAATCTCAGTCAACGTATTCTTTACATAGCTTTTAACTGCGGGTTTGATTGTTTCAACCACCTCAGCTATTGATTTTGGTCCTGGGAGTGGTAAATTAAAAATCCTTATTTTAATATGTCCATTAAATGCCCCATCAGTGTCCTTAATTGTGTACCCCAACAACTTTATGTGTTTTTGTGACTTAAGATGAGTAGGAAAGCTCCTCTTCAAGATCGTCTCATCACAAACGCGACAATATTTTGTTTCTCGTTCAAGCAGAGCTACCATATGTAAAAGTTTGAGTGCATGTTTGCGTGATTTAAGATGAGTGGGAAAGCTCCTCTTCAAGACTGTCTTATCACAAACGTGGCAATATATTTTTTCCCGTTCAAGCGGAACCATCATCTGTAGCTCTTTAGCCCTGTGTTTGGGGGTGAGCTCATGAATTTTATAATGTTTATATTCACGTTCACAAACATAGCAATACACCATTTTAATATACTATATTTCTTTAAACTAAAAAATTTTTTTTTTTTAGTTAGTATTTCTTATTTAAAGGACTAGTTTGTAATAGTAAGGGATGAGAGTTCCTATATGGAGGGTAACCGACCGCATGACCGTCGGATTGCGACAGGGGTCCGTGCTTGTTCTCCATGGGGATTCACATTCGCTGTCATAAATATTCACAAATATTTACAAACTAGCAATACCAATATTCGCAAAATAATTTTTTTAACCACATGGTTAAAAAACTGATAGTTCTAATTATTTTAGAAATTTTGGAAAATGTGAAAATTGGCAAATTATAATAATTAATTGGTCACTTCCGGTTTGTGGTTAGTCACTTCCTGTTTTGGGTTGAGGTAGTTTCGATTTGGGGACAAGAGGGATGTGGGGAATGTGGGGAATGTGGGGAATGTGGTCTGAGCTGGAGGGTGTTCTGGAACCGACACTTTACATCTACTAACGTGGCTCATTGTAAATAACTCCATATGGGGAATAGGTGTTGTTAATGATGTTGTCATTGGTGCTGTAATTATGATGTCATAATTCGACAGGGACAACGATTAGTCTGATCAGTTTGAAATTTATTGAGCATGATGTATGCAACAATTACATTAGAGAATATAAATTTATGATGTCATTGCTCATGTGGTCTGGCAGCCATATTGGATCCAAAAAAAACAACCTTAAAAAACATAAGAGTTGGCTCACAACAAGTTGACTGAGCAGGGTAAATATTCAATGAATACCATCTAGTTGATTAGGTGATGATGCTTGAAGATGGACACTTTTCATTTGTCCACTAATTTTGCCCGAATGGTTCGAGTGAGTGTGTTTTATTTGAACAAACTTTGCATGATGTAATTTGTTTGTTTGAAGGAAATACTTGTTTAGCTTAGTCACAATGTCTTCCAGAATGTGCATGCATCATATTAGGGGGTTTTTTTTTTGTTTTGTTTTTTTTGTATACTGAATCAAGGCTCGTGAAAGAGCTAACATTTATTTCACAAACAAATCAACCAGACAAACAAAACACACAAAAAGAGGGAGCGGAAGACAAGATGGGGAGAGAAGGGGAAGCACACAACCACAACATTTGAGAGCAGGGAGAAGTGTGGGAGGGAGAGGGCTTGGGGGCAGGAGGCATGGGAGGGGGAGGGCGGGGGGGAGAGGTATAAAACACAAGGGGACCGAAATTAGCGGGGGTAGAAAAGATCAAGGTTTTGGATGGGGGAGGATAAGAGATGGTGGTGAACAGCTGTTTTAAAGACCTGGAGGGTGCAGTGGGATTGAAGAGAGTGAGGGAGTTTGTTCCAGAGGTGGGAGAAAAGAGGAATGAAGGAGTGAAGGTGAGCAGAAAGTCTTGATTTTGGCAGTTTAACCATAAGAGGGTTGATGTCTTGCTCTCTCTTGTAAAAGTTGTCAGCAGTAAAATTTGCAGGTATGTTATCATATTAAGATTTTAAATATAGGGTAAAATATAGGAATTAAATAGGGCAAAATGGAGAAGATTGTCATGGGGCCCGCAAGGCTAACCCCCGCTCTAGTAGGGAAAATGGCCTTAAAATGCCGGTTGTTATCATATTAAGATTGAGAACTCATAAAATGTAACCAAACATAACACTGAAAGTGACATAGTACAATAACATATCATATAAAATACAAGTATGATAATAATCGTGCTAAATCCAGAACCAACTTACTTGGTCTCTCTCCTGATACTTGTCAGCAGGACCAAACTGGAGTAGGCCCATGTAGCACAGCCTCTGGATGCTTTCAAACACCGAGGCCAGGTACTTCCTAAAATAATCAAATTCACAACACAAGTAGAGTGGAACTAATGTCTTTCACAATCGCTCACATTGTCAAAAAAGTGAATCGACTCACATTGTCAAAAAGTAAATGGCTTAAACACAAACTAGATGGAATAAATATCTGGATTTCCATGGATTCCCAAGTTTTCTTTTGTTTTTGTGACATTGTCCCAAGGTTCTTGATGAAGCTTGGACATAAATGATATGCAGGAAAATTCATTTAAAGATTCCATGGACATTATGTGAATTACCACGACATTAGTAGAGTAATGGCCAAATACAGACTTGGCATTTAATATGGGATTTTTTTTTTTTCTTGACTTGGGTTTACTTTCTGAACTCGGTATATCAATGTGGTGAGTTTCTTATACGCTTCGGTGATTTCTTTGTTAAAAGAACCATGTCACTGATTGTCTGTCGCAGCAAGAAGTCAATAACAGGATTATATCACAGTTGGCGTGACAAAATGTACGGACAGGTACATTTGACGATTGGCTTCACAATCGGGCATATAAGGGTTGTTGCATTCTGTATTAGTGGAAAACAACTGCTGCACGTCTACAAAAGTTATTGCCGCTTCCCCTGGAGATGGTCCGTCAACTCGACAATGCTGTTTGTCATTTAGTGGTGGCTTTACGAAATTCCGGCATGAAACAGCGTGCTATTGCTCGGCAGTATGGCATCACTCAAGGTCAGGTGTAAAAGATCCTGAAACGAAATGCTCAGAGGGGTGTCCCTATTCCAGAGGGGTGTCTTCCAAGATGACAATGCACGGCCTCATCGTGCTTGCATGATCCAACACTTTCTTGCTGACCGTGGTGTAGAGCATATGGAGTGGCCTGCCATGTCCCCGGATATGAATCCGATAGAGAACTTGTGGGCAGAATTAACGCATCAAATCGACAACTTGGACCAGCAGCCTGCCTCTGTGCGTGAATTGCAGCAGGCTGTTGTAACTGCATGGCAAGCGATTCCTGTCCAAACCTTGGCAAACCTCGTGAACAGCATGCCTCAACGTGTACGTGCTCTACTGAATGCCTGTGGGGGTTACATGAAGTACTGAACTGTAATTTTAATAATAATTATAATAGTAATGCATTTATTTTATATAGCGCTTTTCAGGGAGCCCAAAGACGCTTTGACAGAGTGCAAAACATAATGCATAGCAAAACATAAAAACAATTGCAAAAAACAAGAATCAATAGGGAAATATTCAAAGCAAAAAGGAGGGAGAAGGAGAAGAGATAGTCAGGGGTTAAATGCTGTGGGTTAAATGTGGAATGCAGTGTTGAACAGGTGGGTCTTGAGTGATGTTTTGAATGTGGTGAGTGAGGAGGAGTCTCTGATGGTGTAAGGTAGTGAGTTCCAGAGGGTGGGAGCAGCGATGGAGAAGGCCCTGTCCCCCCAGGATCTGAATTTGGTCCGGATGGGGGGGGGGCGGGGTCAGGAGGTTGGTACCAGCAGAGCGGAGGTTGCGGTTGGGAGTGTGTCTGGAGAGGAGGTCAGCCAGGTAGGATGGGGCCAGGTTATGGAGGGCTTTGTAGGTCAAGAGGAGGATTTTGTACTGGATTCTTTGGGAGATGGGGAGCCAGTGAAGCTTGTAAAGGACGGGGGTGATGTGGTCACGGGTCCGGGAATGGGTGAGTAGACGGGCAGCGGAGTTCTGAATGTATTGGAGTTTATTGGTGATTGTTGAGGGTGAACCATCGAGGAGGCTATTGCAGTAGTCCAGACGGGAGGTGATGAAGGCGTGGATGAGGGTTTCTGCAGCCATGGAGGAGAGGGATGGACGGAGACGAGCGATGTTTTTCAGGTGAAAGAAGGCTGTCTTTGTGATCTGTTTAGTGCATTTGTCGAAGGAGAGGGTTTGGTCAAAGATGATGCCAAGATTCCAGATGTGAGGGGAGGTGGATACTGGGATACCGTCGATGTTGAGGGCAAAGTTATTGGTGGATTTTATGAGCGTTTTTGGGCCAATGATGATTATTTCAGATTTATCATAGTTAAGTTTGAGGAAGTGAATTTGAAGCCAGGATTTTATTTCAGTGATGCAGTTTGTCAGGATAGAGTGGGTGGCGGTGGAGATGGACTTGGTGGAGATGAAAAGCTGGATGTCATCGGCGAAGCAGTGGAATTGGAGACCATGACGGCGGATTAAGTGACCGAGGGGGGACAGGTAAAGGATGAAGAGAAGGGGGCCAAGAACTGAACCTTGGGGGACACCTTGGGGGAGGGGAGCAGTGGGGGATTTGCAGTTATTGATGGAGATGAACTGGCGTCTGTCAGAGAGGTATGATTTAATCCAAGAGAGGGCAGTGCCAGTAACATTAAAGGTGGTTTCAAGTCGGGTGAGGAGGATGGTGTGGTCGATGGTGTCAAAGGCGGCGCTGAGGTCGAGGAGGATGAGAATGTTGAGGTTGCCAGCATCAGAGGAGAGGAGAAGGTCGTTGGTGATTTTGAGGAGAGCAGTTTCAGTACTGTGGTTGGAGCGGAATCTGGATTGGAATGTTTCATACAGGTTATTGGCAGAGAGGTGATGTTTGAGTTGAGCGGCTACAGCGCGTTCCAAAACTTTCGACAGAAAGGGTAGGTTGGAGATGGGTCTGAAGTTGTTTAGGGTGTCAGGGTTTAGTCCAGGTTGTTTCAGAATGGGGGTAACATCAGCAATTTTTAGGGATGGTGGGACGATGCCTGTAGACAGGGAGGAGTTTATTGTTGCAATGATAAGTGGAGAGAGAGCAGGAAGGGAGGCCTTGACAAAGCTGGAGGGGATGGGGTCAAGAGTGCAGGTGGCAGTTTTCATTCCTATGAGGAGATCAGAGAGGTCAGTAGGGGAGATTGGGGAGAATTGAGACAGGGGATGGCAGGATAAGGGGAGGCAGGTGGTTTGAGGGTGAGCGGTTGCGGCGGTGGTCAAGCTGTTGTAGATGTTTTCAACTTTGCGTTGGAAGAATGAAAGGAAGGAGATGCAGTTGTCTACTGTGAATGACTGGGTGGTGGTGTTCAGGGGGCTGAGGAGTTTGTTTATTGTAGAGAAGAGTGCTTTTGGGTTTCCGGAGCCAGAGTGGATAATTTGAGAGTAGTAGGCGGAGCGGGCGCGGGAGAGGGCATCTTTGTAGTGTTGTAGGTGGTCCTTGTAGGCTTGGGAGTGAATTGTGAGACCTGTTTTATTGCGGAGTCTTTCAAGTTGGCGAGCACGAGTTTTCATCAGGCGGAGTTCAGGGGTAAACCAGGGAGCAGAATGGGTGAAAGAAACCGTTTTGGTTTTTATAGGCGCAAGTTGGTCAAGGCAGGAGGAGAGAGTGTGGTTGTAGTAGTCAGTGAGATCAGAAGGGTTGTGGAGGTCAACGAAGGGAGAAGTGGACATTTTTTCAGAGAGGGTGGATGAGTGAGGTAGGTGAAAGAGCGTTTAGCTTACGGAAGTTGATAGTGCAATAATGCCTTGGTGTTGGGGCGGGGATGTTGATGGTCATAGTGATGGCTAAGTGGTCAGAGAGGGTGAGGTCGGAGCCAGAGAGATGGTGCAAGATTAATCCAGTAGAGCAGACAAGGTCCAAAATGTGACCACGGTTATGGGTAGGAAAGTTGACATGTTGAGTGAGGTTAAAGCAGGTGAGTAAATCAGTGAAGTCGGTGGTTATCGTGGAGTCAGTGGAGTCCATGTGGATATTGAAATCACCAAGGAGGAGCATTGAGGGGGAGAGGGAACATAGCTGGGTCAGAAAGTAGGAGAAGTCAGACAGGAATGATGCGTGTGGTTTGGGAGGGCGGTAGACAACAGCCATGACTGACTGTGTGTGACCAGAGAGTTTAAAAGCCAGGTGTTCAAATGATGGAGCAGATGCGATGGAGATGAGGCTGGTCCTGATGTCTTGTCGGTGAATAACGGCAATTCCACCACCTCGGCCCTCCGAGCGTGGTTTATTGATGTAGGAATATCCATTGGGTGTGGTGAGGTTGAGTGCGAAGTAGTCCAGAGGTTGTTGCCAGGTTTCAGTGAGACAGAGAAAGTCCAGTTTATTTTCCAGGATGTAGTCGTTGAGGATGAGGGATTTGTTGTTGAGGGACCGGGTATTGAACAGGGTGAGCTTGATGTTGTTTTGTACGGCGGGGATGAAATCAGGTGATGTGGCCAAGGTGCGATTGTGTGCGTTGCTGTGACCAGGTGCGCTGGGACGATGAGTGGGAGTGCGCTGAGCCGACCAGAGGATGGGGATGGAGTGACCTGATTGTAAATGAACAAACTTATGACCGGAGCCACGGTGAATGTACCTGGGTCGTCGCAGGAGTCCATTGGATTTGATTGCAGAGATGCATGATGGGGTGGAGCGGGTATTAAGCAGAAGAAGCCTTGCGGCGGAGTACCGCAGAGCCATGCCAGGCAGGAGCGAAGAGACGAGCACGAGGCCAAGGTTGAGGAGGCGAAACAATCGTCACAACCCACGGGAGCGGGCCCGAGGAAACAGCAAAGGAGCTGGGCAGATGAAGCCAGGAGCAGAGCCGGGACCGAGCAGAGGGCAGACAGGAGCGAAGAGATGAGCACGAGGCCAAGGTTGAGGAGGCAAAGCGGCAAATGCAGCGGCAAACGACCGCCGCCGCTAATCAAGATCACGGCGGCAAACCGCCACCACCACCGCTGCAAACAATGGCCACAACCCACGGGAGCGGGCCCGAGGAAACAGCGAAGGAGCTGGGCAGGCGAAGCTAGGAGCAGAGCCGGGACCATGCAGAGGGCAGACTCAATGGCGACTCCACTCCACTCAATTTTACTGTCCGTAAACCCAGTCGTAATGTAACTTTTGTTTTTGTTAAAAAGATTTTGGGCTAATGTGCAAAATAAAGAGATACTTCTGGAAAACGCACAGAAGTTTAACACAGTACTGTCCGTGAATTGAGTTCGATATCAGTTTACATCACTTTCAAGGATCAATTTATTTGCTTCGAAATGTCAAATGTGTTTTTTTTGTTTGTTTGTTTTTCTTTTTTCTTTTTTCTTTTTTTTTTGTATACTGAATCGAGGCTCGTGAAAGAGCTAACATTTACTTCACAAACAAATCGACCAGACAAACAAAATACACAAAAAGAGGGAGCGGAAGACAAGATAGGGAGAAAAGGGGAAGCACACAAACACAACATCCGAGAGCAGGGAGATGTGTGGAAGGGAGAGGGCCCGAGGGGAGGAGGCATGGGAAGGGGGGGGGGGGGGGAGGGAGAAGTATAAAGCACAAGGACACCAAGGACTTCCAGGACAGAAGTTGGTATTTCAAAAAGTGGAATTGGGGTGAAATTAGCGGGGGTAGAAAGGATCAAGGTTTTGGATGGGGGAAGATAAGAGATGGTGGTGAACAGCTGTTTTAAAGACTTGGAGGGTGGAGTGGGATTGAAGAGAGTGAGGGAGTTTGTTCCAGAGGCGGGAGAAAAGAGGAATGAAGGAGTGAAGGTGAGCAGAGAGTCTTGATTTTGGCAGTTTAACCAAAAGAGGGTTGCAGGCAGATCTTGTGCGACCTGTAGGAATATTTGCGGGACAGAGCCCAGAGAGAGCTGGGGGGGCAAGGCCAGAGAGGAGTCGGTAGAAGACGGAAAGACCACCAACCTGCCTGCGGTGAGTGAGTGAGAGGCCCTTGGAGTTAGCTTCATCGCGGGAGATTCCAATGATTCTGAATGCTTTGGTTTCAACAGCGTGAATGCGAGCTAAGTGTGAGGCAGGAGCACCAGCCCAGAGGGGAGAGCAGTATTCCATTGAGCTGCGGATGAAAGCCTTGTATGTGGTGAGGAGCTCAGGTGTGCCAAGGAAGGACTTCGCACGACGGAGGATGCCCAGTCGGCGACTGGCTTTGGAGGCCAGATTTGAAATGTGGTTTTTCCAGGAAAGATCATGGCAGATAGTGAGACCCAAAAGCTTGAGTGACAGAACTTCTTGGAGAGGATTATTCAGAAAGTGGTCACATTTTAAAGGTCACATTAACAAAATCTAGAATAATTTCAACATAATTCCAATGAACTTTTGGTTCTAAGTCATCTTGAAAAGTAAGTTCACCCCCACAAAAAAAATATTCCATATGAAATGCCAAGTCTGTACATATAGCATAAGGGATTTGAACGTGGCTTCAAAGCATCATAAGCCTTTAGTTCCAATGGGAATGCTAAACAGGCCGATCCATGTTCCTAATATTCCCGTGAATATAACATTTATATTACACAAAAAACACCCACGCCCTCAAGGAGCATTGGCAAGTCGTCTCCCCCACCCCCCCCCCCCCCCCTCCACCAACCTGCCTGCGGTGAGTGAGTGAGAGGCCCTTGGAGTTAGCTTCATCGCGGGAGATTCCAATGATTCTGAATGCTTTGGTTTCAACAGCGTGAATGCGAGCTAAGTGTGAGGCAGGAGCACCAGCCCAGAGGGGAGAGCAGTATTCCATTGAGCTGCGGATGAAAGCCTTGTATGTGGTGAGGAGCTCAGGTGTGCCAAGGAAGGACTTCGCACGACGGAGGATGCCCAGTCGGCGACTGGCTTTGGAGGCCAGATTTGAAATGTGGTTTTTCCAGGAAAGATCATGGCAGATAGTGAGACCCAAAAGCTTGAGTGACAGAACTTCTTGGAGAGGATTATTCAGAAAGTGGTCACATTTTAAAGGTCACATTAACAAAATCTAGAATAATTTCAACATAATTCCAATGAACTTTTGGTTCTAAGTCATCTTGAAAAGTAAGTTCACCCCCACAAAAAAAATATTCCATATGAAATGCCAAGTCTGTACATATAGCATAAGGGATTTGAACGTGGCTTCAAAGCATCATAAGCCTTTAGTTCCAATGGGAATGCTAAACAGGCCGATCCATGTTCCTAATATTCCCGTGAATATAACATTTATATTACACAAAAAACACCCACGCCCTCAAGGAGCATTGGCAAGTACACCCACGCTCCCCTACCCCCACCCACTTCTCCTCCTCACAGAGGGAGGATTTTTTTTTTTTTTAACCCTGGCCATTACCAACACGTATGCAAAAGTCAGTGGAGATTGGGCGAAAGTTGTAAGTCGTCCCCCCGAGCAGGGTGGGGAGGGGTGGGGGAGGAGTATTGTGCCCATAAGTTGACCCTGGGTACCACAACAAGTATGCAAAATTTGGTATAAATCGGTCCAGCGCTGTCTTTTACTATGATTTTCACATGTGCACATATACAGTATTGTATTGCCTTATTGACTATAGAAGGAAATATGATTCAATATGCGAATCTTCAGTTCAGCTTAGTGAAGCAAGAGCACTACCGTATATAAGCATACCGACCAAATGTGTCGAGTGGTTTTAGGTACTTCTGCATCTGCGCAGCAATCCCAAGATGAGACTGTAATTAGCACATTTAGCGCAGCGCTAACGTGGATGACGAGTGCTGCAGTGAAGTAGTTTTTAATCACTAGTGCCACAATGAGCAAAAGGATATGACACTGTTTTTGTTATTATTATTATTATTATTTTACATAATTAGTCAAGGCTTGTACAAGAGCTAACACATATGACATATAAAAAGGGAGTGGAAGACAATAGGGGGAGAGAGAGGTAAACGCAACAATAGGGAACAGCGACATCCATCAGGAGGTCTGTGGAAGGGTACACTGGATAAACAAAATGGACACTACAGGGGATTTCAAGAAAGAAAACAGAATTTTAATGAGGTGGATTTGGGGTGTATTAACGGGGGTAGAAAAGATCAAGGTTTTGGATAGGGGAAGATAAGAGATGGTGGTGAACAGCTGTTTTAAAGACCTGGAGGGTGGAGTGGGATTGAAGAGAGTGAGGGAGTTTGTTCCAGAGACGGGAGAAAACAGGATTGAAAGAGTGAAGGTGAGCAGAATCTTTATTTTGACAGTTTAACCATAAGAGGGTTGCTGGTAGATATTGTGCGACCTGCAGAAATATTTGGGGGACAGATCACAAACAGAGCAGGGGGAGCAAGGCTGGAGAGGAGTCGGTAGAAGACAGAAAGACCAACAACCTGCCTGCGGTGAGTGAGAGAAAGGCCCTCAGAATTTGTTGTTTTTTTTTGTTTGTTTTTTTGGATACAAGATCGAGGCTCGTGAAAGAGCTAACATTAATCACACAGAAAGACAAACCGACACATAAAACATTTAACATGGGGAGCGGTAGACAAGATGGGGCGAGAGGGGGAGGAACACAAACACAACATCTGTGAGAGGGAAAGGGCTTTGGGGGGAGGGAGGCATGGGAGGGGGGGGGGGGTGGGAGAGGTATAAAACATATGGACACTGCCAGGACTTCCAGGAAAGAAGGTGGAATTTCAAACAAGGTGGATCTGGGGTGAATTAGTGGGGGTAGAAAAGATCAAGGTTTTGGATGGGGAAAGATAAGAGATGGTGGTGAACAGCTGTTTTAACGACCTGGAGGGAGGAGTGGGATTGAAGGGAGTGTGGGAGTTTGTTCCAGAGGCGGGAGAAAAGAGGAATGAAAGAGTGAAGGTGAGCAGAGAGCCGAGATTTCGGCAGTTTAACCATCAGAGGGTTGCTGGCAGATCTTGTGCGACCTGTAGGAATATTTGGGGGACAAAGCACAGAGAGAGCTGGGGGAGCAAGGCCAGAGAGGAGTCGGTAGAAGACAGAAAGACCACCTACCTGTCTGCGATGAGTGAGTGAAAGGCCCTTGGAGATAGCTTCATCAAGGGAGATTCCAATGATTGTGAAAGCTTTGGTTTCGAAGCCGAGCTAGGTGTGAGGCAGGAGCACCGGCCCATAGGGGAGAACAGCATTCCATTGAGCTGCGGATGAAAGCATTGTGTGTGGTGAGGAGCTCAGGTGAGCCAAGGAAGGACTTCGCACGACGGAGGATGCCCAGTCGGCGACTGGCTTTGGAGGCCAGCTTGGAAATGTGGTTTTCCCAGGAAAGATCATGGCAGATAGTGAGACCCAAAAGATTAATGAAATGAAAATGGCAAAATCATGGCATGGCAAAAAGATCAAAAAAGATCATGGCAAAAAAAAAAATGAAAAGCTTTTGAACGATTAATGAAAATCGAATATTTATTACAAACTGGGTTTCTTGAGATTTTCAAGTCAGAGATTCATTTGAAAATGTTGGAGGAAGGGTGGAATTCATTGGGGGAATTGGCGTGGTCAGGGAAGGTGAAAGGTTTGGAGGTGATAAGGAAATGAAAGGTTTGTTGGTTTTTTTAAAGACACTAAAAAGGGGTTATAATTGGGAGGGGGGTGGGGGGGCAAATGGGTTTAACAGACACTGCGTGCTGTAAAAGGTTGGCTGCCAAAAATCATATCTATATATATCTGGAGACAAAATGTATATGGACAACCTTGCCAACAAGCCACTGGAAATCTGTAGGAAGCCTCTAAACAACATGACCCTACACGCGAATATGGCGCATTCAGCGGCGATCAGCCATTATGGTTTATCCATGTTCCTTGTGTAATGATAAAGGAAAAACGTAATTCTAACAAACCAAATATATTGTTGCGGTTTTGAGAACCCACACTTTTGTAAATAAATAATCACTTTTGTAAATAATTCTCATCATTAAAAGGTCAAAGGTCGCACCCATAGTTAGACCACAGCAACATGTAGGACACCATAGGACTTTCAGTTATTTCCTTATTATGTGTCTCGTTAAGGCTGTGTTCCCAATAGTTGAATCTGCGGTGTCAATTCAATAAGAATAGGCCCTTTTGTTCATTTTGCAGCTGCTCTCTCCAAACTACGCCATTATGCGCCCCTACAGTCAGGGCTTGTCTCTCCCCAAATTGTCACGTGGTTTGATTAGCAGCGTTCGCTGCATTGAGCCTTCGTCGCCTTAGCGCTCGCTCCAAACGCCATTGACCATGCGGTCTCAGGCCGAGGAAAAAGGGGGCGGGACACAAGAACAAGGTGTGGCCACGTCAACTCACCATCAAGGGCGGAGCCGGTAAGCCCTCGCCAACCAACCAGGGCTGATGAAATACCATCACGGGCGTGGCTCTATGAAGCGCGGAGTAATCTGGGGGCGCGTAATATAAGCAGGAGCGCGAGCCTTTTTTACGAGTCGACTCGGGTTGGAGACGGCGCTTTGTGGGGTCTGGCTGAGACGGACTGCTTGTGGGAGGTCTGCTGGGAGCGTCGGCTGCTGAGAGATGAAGCTGCACAGAGCCCTTTGACGAACTGCTTCGGAAAGCCCTTGTATGAACTTGCGAGAGAGAGAGCGTTTGCTCGATAAACGTATTACGTACGCAGCATCCCAGCCCCTCGCTATATGTAAGGTCTGCTAGCGGTCGACGACACGCGAAGCTGCCTGCCGTTCTTCGCCCGTGGAACCGGAGCCTGGACAGAGTCGACCTACCTGAAACCATCTACCTGGACCTTCCACCCTGCCCGCTACAATTCCCGTGTGAGTGTCTGTTTGTCCTGGGGTCGTTAAGTTAAGACTGTATAGCTAAGCCTACCCTGTGTCCTGCTTCTTCTTCTCCTTCCTGTATATTCCTTTCGTTTCCTCTTTGGTTTTGTACATAATTAATAAACCACACTTTGTTCTTCCTTTACTCTGGTTTCCTCTTATCCGATCGCTTTAGTCTTTTCCCAATTCAGTACCTGTGGCACGATTTGGAAACCGCTCATAATCGGGTGTAGTATTTGTTAACGGCCCGAGTCGCGGCTCGCTTCGCTCGGCATGTCCATTAACGCTGCGGCTCGGGTGGGAGTTATCTCCTCGCTTTACGGCCGGTGGTAGTACTTAGGTACTAAGACTAATTCGGCTTATAACCATACTTACCACCGACCGGAAGTGATGTTATAACTTCCCGAGGACTCGGGACGGCCAGCTTAAAGGACAAGGGGATTAACCCCCCCTTGATAAGGGGAGAGCCGACCCCCGACTCCGCAACAATATTGTTGCGGATCTCCAACGTCGGCCTCCCCCTTATCAAGGGGGGATTAATCCCCTTGTCCTTTTACTGGCCGACGCGATCCCGGGACTATCACGTTCCTTCCGGTCAGCGCTGAATAGGGTGGTTGGTCGAATTGGTCCTATTACCTAAGTACCAGCGCCTTCCGGGAAGCAAGGAAATAACCCCACCCGAACCACGGCATTAGTGGACATGCCGAGCGAATTAGCGAGCCGCGATTCGGGCCGTTAGACCAAAAAAAATATATTGCTGGTCTCTGGTCAGACCAAAGTTCCAGAATTGATGCGGCGATGCGGTTATTTTATTTTTATTTTGAAAAGCATGGATTGCACATATAGAGGTTTTTTTTGTGTCCTCATGCCTTGCGGTCCTCCTCATCTGCCGTGGCGCCGTCCAGAGAGAAATTAAAGACAGCCAATAGGACTTGTAGGCCTTTTTTTTGTAAATAATGAACACAAGCTAAAGTTATTTTAAAATGTATTTATTCTGAAAATCATTAAGTTCTTCAAGCATATTATAGATTGCCATTTCCTTCTCGAGATCGCCTCGCCGTACCCTCAAACATTCCAATGCGTCGATCGCGTCAACACTGCGCATGCGCAAGTGGTCTCACAGGCCGATGGTCTCCCACGATCTCTTCTCCCAGTCCACCAGATTATTACAGACACTTACAACTTCATGACAAACGAGATAGGATCCAGGCCTAACTAACAAGACCACCCGCAGCTCTCTAGGTCTTCTGGTTGCTTCACACGAACCCGACAAAGAACGTCTTCGTTTCAATAAATGACAATATCCAGCCGATAGAGGCCTTGCATCGCGTGTGAGCGTCGTCCATGGCAACCGGTTCCGGCCGCCATCTTGGGTGCAATAAACAACATGACGGGAAGGCTGTCGTTTGATCAGACGGACCTGTCAGTTTACACCCGTAGCTTGCCCATTGAGGCGTTTTTGCGGTATTGCGAGAAACTGAGGCTGTGTCATCTGCCTGTGGACCCGTGTGGACCCACAAGTAAGCCAAACGTACGCCACACACACTCCACAGTCCACACACACTCCACACGTATGCCAAACGTATGCCACACACACTCCACACGTAGGCCACACGTATGCCACACGTATGCCACACACACTCCACACGTACACCACACGTATGCCACACACACTCCACACGTACGCCACACGTACGCCACAAGTACACCACACGTACGCCACACGTACGCCACACGTACGCCACACACACTCCACATGTATGCCACACGTATGCCACACACACTCCACACATACTTCACACGTACGCCACAAGTACACCACACGTATGCCACACACACTCCACACGTACGGCACACGTATGCCACACACACTCCACATGTATGCCACACACACTCCACACGTATGCCACACACACTCCACACGTACGCCACACGTATGCCACACACACTCCACACGTACGCCACAAGTACACCACACGTACGACACACACACTCCACACGTACGCCACACACACTCCAGAAGTACGCCACACACACTCCAGAAGTACGCCACACACACTCCAGAAGTACGCCACACACACTCCAGAAGTACGCCACACACACTCCACAAGTACGCCACACGTACACCACACACACTCCACACGTTCGCCACACACACTCCACACGTATGCCACGTACGCCACACGTATGCCACACGTACGCCACAAGTACTCCACAAGTACTCCACAAGTACTCCACACGTACGCCACACACACTCCACACGTACGCCACACGTACGCCACAAGTACGCCACACGCACTCTACACGTATGCCGCAAGTACGCCACACGTACGCCACACACACTCCACAAGTACGCCACAAGTACGCCACACACACTCCACACACACTCCACACGTACGCCACACCTACGCCACACACACTCCACACACACTCCACACGTACGCCACAGACACACCACACGTACGCCACACGTACACCACACACACTCCACACATACTCCACACACACGCCACAAGTACGCCACAAGTACGCCACACACACTCCACATGTACGCCACACACACTCCACACGTACGCCCCACACACACTCCACACGTACGCCCCACACACACCACACGTACGCCACACACACTCCACACGTACGCCACACGTACGCCACACACACTCCACAAGTACGCCACACATACGCCACACACACTCCACATGTACGTAACCAAATGCCTAATCCTGCTTTTCACTTCGCGAGCGAAGGTAACAACCTCATGGGCCATATTCTCACCTGAGAGCTGCAGTCAAGGCAGCTATGAATCCGTTTTAGCGTTGTGTCGTCCCGAAAACGGTAGAATGACGAGCCCGAATGCCCGATCCCTTATGAAATCGGGCTGTTCATCCGACAGCACAACAACTCTTTACCATCGTGTAGGGGGAAATTTATATGTGAGACGAGTTTCAAATTGCCGCCATTACGTATGGTGGCAGAAGCAATGTTTTGTCACCCAAGGGGTCACAGTCACATGACTAAGACGATGACGTCACATGCAACTTCCCTATTGGATTCATGACGTCATGGCACACAAAACTACTCATATCTTTGGAACGGCTGGTTGGATTTGGACAAACTAAACGCAGTTTTGTAGGGGAGAACCGTGCGCGAACGTCGATACCAAATTTGAAACGTCGTTAGTCCGTTCAGCATACCGAACGTCGATACCAAACGACGATACCAAAACGTCGATACCAAAAAATTGTTGACGCGCAGAATCAAAATCGATGCGCGGGCTGACCAGAACCCGGAAATATATTTTTCTCGGCCTTAACGGGAACTAACCCGATTGGAGCGGTTGTGATCGTGCCACGCTTACCCAATGGAGAAATCACTGAGACGGTCGAATTGAGAGGAAAACAGGAAGAACAGGGAATTTATTACAATTGTACGGGAAGGAAGAGAAGTACACACTTTGTACAAAGAAGAGGAAGAAAAAGGAATGTACAGTGAAGAGGAAGAAGCAGATACACAGGGCAGCCTTATACAGTCTTATACTTATCCCTGGACACGGGCCCGTTCGCACTCAGACTCATTCACACAGGGTTGTAGGTGGCCGGGCTGAGGGTCCACCGATGGCGTCCACAGCTCGCTCCGGTCCCTGACTCGTACCACCATCAATTTTTTATCCATCATTTATCCATCAAATTTTATCGTACCACCATGGTACCACCATCATCAACGAAGCAGATAGTGCGGTAGACGGTAGACGGCGGGCGAGATCGCCGCGTCGGTGGCACGGATCGGACAGTTATACTGGGGGGGGGGGAGGGGGGGGGGTGGTAGGCTGGCGATTGTACTGCGTACCCAATAGTTGTACCGGCGCCTTTTTTACACGCTCCCGGTATCGCTATGTCCGATGCGCCACTTCCCCAATGGTGTTACCAAAGCGCCTTTCCACAAAAGTCCTGCACAAATGCCAAGGTTCGGCTTCCCTCATGAGTCCTTCACCACGCTGCAGTCCATCACCAGTCCTTCTCATGCGAGCTCGCTCAATCAGTCCTCTTCATGTGAGCGAGCTCAGTCAGTCCTCTCCATGCGAGCGAGCTCAGTCAGTCAGTCCTTTCCACGTAAAGCCTTCAGAGGGCTTTTCGCGCGCGGTTATATATCGCCGCTTTTGCCAGCCCTCTCAAACCTCTAGCCACACTAGAGGGGTCAATATATGGTTGAACCCCCAAAAAATTGATACAAAAGGTTTTTCAATGGATTCTGGTACCATTGGGCATGCTAAATAACATACTAAAAATCTAGTAACATCTGACTTCCGGAAAGGGGTCATTATCAAGATGGCGTCCAAGATGGCCGCCGGGAGCTTAAAATGGCCATATCTCAATTATTATTCAACCGAGAAAGGTGGTCTGGTCTGTGTCTGTGTGCAGATGGTCTGGTGTTGATTACGGAGGGTGTGGATGGACTGAAGGAGGGGATGGGCAGGTGGAGGGTATGTATGGAGACGGAAGGTCTGGGGGTGAATGTGGGAGGGACGAGGGTGATGGCAGGTGGTGGAGCGTGTGGTGGGGTGGAGAGAACTGGGAAGTGGCCATGTGCTGTGTGCAGGAGGGGTGTCGGAGTGAACTCCATTCAATGTGCGGTGTGCGCTGAGTGGGTTGATCAAAAATGTGGTGGTCTGGGGGGGGGGGGGGGTCGTTGGCCGGTGTGGCGGCTACATTCAAATGTAAGGTGTGCACAGAGGGAGCTGCAGATGGAGGAAGTGTTGGGTTGGATCTTGGAGATGGCATGAAGCTGGAAGGTGTGAAAACATTTTGCTACCTCGGAGACATGCTGAATGGAGAAGGTGGATCAGACTCGGCAACGGTTGCAAGAGTGAGATGTGCATGGAAGAAGTTTCGGGAACTGAGTGGCGTGCTGATGAGGAGGGGAGTGTCGTTGAAGCTGAAGGGAAAGGTGTATGCTGTATGTGTGAGAAGTGTTATGATTTATGGGAGCGAGACATGGGTAATGAACGTAGAGCAGCAACGAAGGCTTGAAAGGGTGGAAATGCGAATGGTTCGGTGGATGTGCGGAGTATCGTTGAGAGAGAGGAAGACAAATGATGAATTGTGAAAGATGATGGGAATAGAGCCTGTGATTGATGCTGTGAAGAGGAACAGGTCGAGATGGTTTGGTCATGTGTTGAGGAAGGATGAAAGTGACTGGTTGAGAAGAGTGATGGAAATGAATGCAGAAGGAAGTAGAGGACGGGGAAGACCGAGAAAGACTTGGCTAAAGATGGTGGAAGAAGAAATGCGGGCAAGGGGGTTAACAAGGAGAGATGCAGAAAATAGGGCAAAATGGAGAAGATTGTCATGGGGACCGCAAGGCTAACCCCCGCTCTAGCAGGGAAAATGGCCTTAAAATGCATGTTGTCTAGAAAGGTGGTTTTGGTGTCTAACCCTAAGTTTTAGGGCCCAAGGAATCCAATTGAATCAAGAAAATTACCATCAGTTAATTATTTATTGACAAGTCCAAGATGGCATCCCAAGGTGACATCCTGATCCACTAAAATGGCTCTGTCGAATAGTAGTCAACCTAGAGAGATTTTTTCAGTGTGTATACCTAGGTTTAAGGCACCCAGGAAATCATCAAAATTACTTAAATAAGCACAAAGTAATCAGGTAATCCAGTAAGACAGGTTTACCAGCCCATTAGGCATTTGTATACCTGATTATTTATCAGGGAAACAAACACCCAGGCCAGTCTTCAGTCAGGTATCTACCGATGATAGACATGTACTCGGGGGACAAGACGTGCATTCTGTCAACATTGGAGTTCCTTTCTAGTCTTGCATCCAAGCACCACCTTGCCCCAGTAGTTACATTCGACCAGCCCCTATATTGGAAGGTGACAGAAATAATCCTGGATTCACCACCAGACAGCCACCTAAAATCCATTGTCCTGCTGCTTGGCTGCTTTCACACGTTTATGAATTTGCTAGGAGCGATTGGTCCACTGATGGAGGGCACAGGACTTAAGGACATTCTAGAGGTAGTCTATGGTGGAAATGCCATCGCCCATATGATGACAGGCAAATCGGTTCAGAGAGGATTCCGTGGCCATCTTCTTGTAGACAAATGTCTTAACCGTATGATGGTGTCAGAGATGGCAGATGATAGTCCCGAATTTGCAGCAATGGTTGAAAAGTCTGAAGGGATGTATACTGCACTATTGAACGGTGAGATGACATTAGAAACTGTGTTCACCTCAGAGACCCTCGGTCGAATAAACGAAGAGCTGGAGAAAAGGAAGATGGAACTGGGTGCTAGGTCCAAGACAAGTCAATTGTGGCTGAATTACCAAAGCATGGTAAAAGTTGCTATGTCACTGATAAAGGCAGATCGAACAGGTTCTTGGCTGATGCACCTACGCGCCGTTTCTGACTGCATTCCGATATTCGCCGCAGCTGGGCATTACAGTTACCTGAAATCAGCATACGTCTATGTCCAAGAGATGGGTCAGCTTGATATCAGCCACCCAGACATATTCAGAAAATTCGAAAAGGGTTTTCATGTTATCCGTCGCAGCAGCCAGTTATGGGCAGGCCTCAGTTCAGATCTTGTAATTGAGCAGACGTTGATGAGGTCGTTGAAGATCACTGGAGGTCTGACACACGGAAGCGGTATGTCTGAAGAGCAGAGAGCCCTTTGAACCATGTCAAGCCCCATAACATCAGAGTACAATATCGCAATGCAGGAGTTCACAAACCTGTCATACACGACATCTGAACAGCACAAGGATTTGACGGAGTCAAGGATGAAAAGGGACGCTGCTGACCTGGAGGAGATCAGTTCAAAACTTGTAGGATGCTCACCTTTCTCGCCAGACTCTTCATTAAGGAACATTGTCACTGGTGTTGTGGCTCAGGAAGGTGTGAATGTGCATGAATATGAGTCTGTTGGATGCAAAATCATGCACAAAATGATTGGACAGTATGCATTCACATTCTCATTCAGTAGAAAGGATAAAGCCAGAACCCTTGGCCAAACATCAGCTATAAGGGTCGCTCCTGATCGAACCATTGATTCTGCACTTCTTTTTCAACGTTTCCTGGTAGTCTCCCAAACTGGAGAGCTATCATTGCAGGAGGTTATGAGTTATGAGCTCAGTCCTTTCCCTCCTGCCCTCTTTGAAGCCAGAAACGTCTTCCGAAAGGCTGATAAGCCACAACTAGCTCACGCGATCTGTGATCATGCAAGTGATGCCATCCTAGATTCTGTACCAGAAACGGAGATCCACGTCCTTGATGGAGGTTCACTCCTTCACAGAATACCATGGAAGAGTGGAGAAAGCTATGGTGAAATAGCGCAGTCGTATGCTGACGTCACCATCCAGCATTATGGTTCAGCTACGACCATTGTCTTTGATGGCTATGAGGAAGGGCCGTCCATTAAAGACAACACGCATCAGAGAAGAGGACACAATATTCATCCCATTGTCAGCTTCACTGCTGAGACAAAGTTCTCAGGCAAGAAGGAGGTCCTGTCAAGAGATATCAAGAAACAGAGACTGATCGGGATGATAAGTGATGAACTGAGAGAAAGGTATTGCACTGTGGTCAATGCACCTGGAGATGCTGACGTAGATATAGTAAAGGCTGCAGTGGAGGCATCTCTTCTACACACCACTACACTGATTGGAGAAGATACTGATCTCCTTGTCTTACTCCTTTACTATGCGCAGGGAGACAGTAAGAGCCTTTATTTCAGATCGGACAAGTCCAAAGCTGATGGCAGTTTTAAAGTGTATGACATCAACCGTCTAAAAGAAATCCTCGGACATGACATGTGTTCTCAGTTGATATTCATCCATGCCATGACTGGTTGTGACACGAATTCTCGGATTTTTGGTGTTGGCAAAAAGACTGCTTTCCAGAAGCTTGTAAAAGGAGACCCTGTCCTTCGGTCTTGTGCCAACACATTCACCATCCCAAACCAGACCACAGAGGTGATTGATGACCTTGGATGCCGAGTAATGGCTATCCTCTTTGGTGGCAAGTGCAAAGATTCCCTTGCAACAATGCGATATAACACCTTCAGCAAGAAGGTTGTCTCTGCTTCGTCTTTTGTAACACCTGAACGTCTGCCCCCAACTGAATCCACTACCAAACTTCACTGTCGTAGAGCGTACTACCAGATCATGGTGTGGATGGGAAAAGAAGAGGGTATGGATGCCATGAAATGGGGGTGGAGCCTGCAGGATAATCAGTTTGTCCCACTTATGTCAATAATGAACGCTGCTCCAGACAGTCTCTTGAATGTCATTCATTGTAACTGCTCCACTGCCTGCAAGACACTCCGCTGCTCTTGTAGGCGATATGGACTACCATGTACTACTGCCTGTGGACCGTGCCAACTTGAAGAATGTGACAATCCACATAAGTTTCTTCCAGAGGAGTCGCAGGATGACGATGAATAGCGACGAACTGTATAAAACAACAAATGCCTAATGGGCTGGTAAACCTGGCTTACTGGATTACCTGATTACTTTGTGCTTATTTAAGTAATTTTGATGATTTCCTGGGTGCCTTAAACCTACGTATACACACTGAAAAAATCTCTCTAGGTTGACTACTATTCGACAGAGCCATTTTAGTGGATCAGGATGTCACCTTGGGATGCCATCTTGGACTTGTCAATAAATAATTAACTGATGGTAATTTTCTTGATTCAATTGGATTCCTTGGGCCCTAAAACCTAGGGTTAGACACCAAAACCACCTTTCTAGGTTGAATAATAATTGAGATATGGCCATTTTAAGCTCCCGGCGGCCATCTTGGACGCCATCTTGAAAATGGCCCCTTTCCGGAAGTCAGATGTTACTAGATTTTTAGTATGTTATTTAGCATGCCCAATGGTACCAGAATCCATTGAAAAACCTTTTGTATCAATTTTTTGGGGGTTAGGTGAGTTTTTTTCGCATATTGACCCTACTACACCCTTACCATGCCCCTTAGCCATGCCCACTCGAGCCCTGGTTGGTTGATGGGGTCTTACTGGCTCCGCCTTTGACGGCTGCCTGACGTGGAAAGACCCCCACCCTTGCGCTCCGCCCCCTTTTCGGGCCTTACCTCGTGGCATTTGGGCTGGTTTGAGTGAGCAACTGGCAGCTAACGCTGCTGGCCCAACGCGTAACAAACTGCGAGGGGCATGGGGTACAGACTGGATGGTGCTCAATGGAGTCGATTGGAGGGAGGCTGCAAAATGGACGGGGCCTACTCTTATTTGTTTTACACAACGCAGATGCAACTATTGGACATGGCCTTATCCTAAACACATACGATGAAATAACTAACGTTCTAAGGTGACCTACGTGTTGCATGTGGCCTAACTTTGGGATGCAACCTTTAACCTTTAATGATGTTACCTGTGTGTGTTCTCAAAACCGCAACAATATCATATATAAATTATTACTTCCTGAACCATTTACATCTCAATATCAAGGCACCTTCAGTGGCAAAGGTAACTCAAGGAAATTGATGTTTATTTAAATACATGGTGGTGAAGAATCACTTTAAAATTAAATAATTATATCGTATCCGAATCCATGTTCAGATCTTCACCAAAATCGAATCGAATCGTCCTCGTCAGACACCCAACCGGTCCACCAAGTTTCGTCCAAATCCGTCCACAAGTTTTTGAGATATCCTACTATGTATCGTTTTTGGCCCTGTCTCCCAATGGTGAAGAATCACTTAAAAATTATAGTAGCCGGATCCGAGTTGTTGTTAGGGTTAGGATCTTCACCAAAATATAATCATCCTCGTCACATACACAACCTCTCTGCCAAATTTCGTCCAAATCCGTCTACAACTTTTTGAGATATCTTGTTCACAGACAGACAGACAAATAAACAAGAAGACATTCGATCAAGATTAAAAGTGACGATCTTGATCAAAACTCATGTCAATCGGATACAAAGTGACGATTTTTGATGAAAATGGATGATTTTAGGAGTTTGACCTTCAGTTGACATTTGACCTTTTGACCTCAAAAATAGTTGGTTTCCCTATTTAGTGATTCAATGTGTGCAAATGCTGTTCAATTCTCAAGTCAATCTGATGAAAATTGGCGATTTTAGAAATTTGACCTTCAGATGACCTTTGACCTCTAAAACAATAGGCTTCTCAATTGTGACGACCTCTCCAACTTGCTGAAGTTTCATGACGATTGGTTTAGAATTGTGACCTGTAGGCTGGTGACAAACAGACAGACAGACAGAATAACAAACACAACCGACCAATACAATTGAAAATCTTCGATGTTGCGAGTAACAAACAGACAGGGGTGAAAACATAACCTTCATCCATATTCGGTGGCAGAGGCAATGACGTTTGCCAAATCATCATAAACTATTACAACCCTGAAGTGGCACACAATTTCACCTCTTGTGGAGCAACTTCTGTCTCATCTCCAGAGGCAGGAAGCGGATGAGGGTGTTTCGACGGAAAGGATGATTCAGATACTCTTCCAGATTGTCCACCTGATCAGGAAGGTAAAATGCAACAATGGCAATATATAAAATGTCACCACATGTCTCCTCAAATGTTCAACTCGTTCTCAAGAGGTGACCGTAAAACAGTGTAACATGTAGAAATTGTGGAAAAACATCTAGAAACACAAATCTTACTCAGGATGAAACAGATTAAACCAGCTTTCCACTGGTCTCACTCCCTCTTTACGCTCAACCCTCCCCAACTACAAATGTGTTCTTCCAGAACCACGTACTGGTTATACTCCCAAAATCCAGGCTTACCGGACCTCTCCACTCTATATTGATATTTCCCCCCTTCTCTGGAATCACCTTCCTGAGGCTATTCAATCCCACTTCTCTCCATGGCTTCAAGCAAGTGGTGCACCACTATCTCCATGGCTTCAAGCAAGTGATGCACCACCATCTCCAAGGCTTCAAGCAAGTGGTGCACCACCATCTCCAAGGCTTCAAGCAAGTAGTGCACCACCATCTCCAAGGCTTCAAGCAAGTAGTGCACCACCATCTCCATGGCTTCAAGCAAGTGGTGCACCACCCTCTCCATGGCTTCAAGCAAGTGGTGCACCACCCTCTCCATGGCTTCAAGCAAGTGGTGCACCACCCTCTCCGTGGCTTCAAGCAAGTGGTGAACCACCCTCTCCGTGGCTTCAAGCAAGTGGTGCACCACCCTCTCCATGGCTTCAAGCAAGTGGTGCACCACCCTCTCCGTGGCTTCAAGCAAGTGGTGCACCACACTCTCCGTGGCTTCAAGCAAGTGGTGCACCACCCTCTGCATGGCTTCAAGCAAGTGGTGCACCACCATCTCATCTCCATGGCTTCAACACACCACCCTCTCCATGGCTTCAAGCAAGTGGTGCACCACCCTCTGCACGGCTTCAAGCAAGTGGTGCACCATCCTCTCCACGGCTTCAAGCAAGTGGTGCATCGCATAAAAAATATTAAAATAAGATAAAACTAGATAGAACTGCACTCTTCAACATCGCGACATCGATTGATAGGCCTCCGCACACAATATTACATCATTATACATACAGTACTTGTAACAAGCTTGATTTAAATTCATTCAGCTGTTGTCAAGCATCACATTTTTACCTGACACTAGCAGCAAGGACCCGTGGAACAGAGTTCCATGGAAAACCCTCCCTTTGTTTGGGCGGTGTATCGGAAATTAGTATAGTATTAATACGTCATTGTGGTACGATTTATTATCTTAAACGATAAAAGTCTTTCTTGGCCATGAGAGATAACATCGTGGGTTCCGAAATAATACAACGCTTTAATAATGACAGTTAGTTAGTACAGTATTATTGGCCTACACGTACTGTATCGTTGGAAGACCCATGACGTGTCGTATGTTTTCAATATGATTTTAGCAATCGATTTGTTTGTGTTTCACACTGAATGAAAAACGCAAAGGTGATTGTGATTGTGACATATGATATACTTTAACCTCCAGTAACTTTGCAGTCACTATGAAGGGATTAGTGTTACCACTAGATTTACTATGAGGGCCAGTCAATAAGTACGGTAACCTTAAAATGGCGATATACATTTCAGAATGTAATGTGTGTTGTTGTAGACAACATATGTTATATCGATGGGAAAGAGTCATGTTTTGCCTGTTGTAGATCTGGCAACATTGAGCATATGACGTCAGTCGAGCAGTTCCAAGATGGCGGCTCCCTTAGAAACATGCACCAGTTTGCACCAGTAAAGTGAGGGTGTGAATCCCAGTGAAATCCATCGCAGAATGAAGATGCAATATGGTGATGCATGTTTGTCACTGCAGCAGGTGTACAACTGGAACAGGAAGTTTAAAAGTGGAGTGTCCAGTGTGGCAGATGCTGCCCGCTCGGGCCGGCCTCACACAGCCGACACACCAGGAATGGTTGCAGGAGTTGAGCGCGTGCTAAGGGTAAACCGTCACATTACGCAGGATGAAGTGGTCTCCAAATTGAACATTAGTCATGGTTCAGCACACCATATCATTCACAACGTGCTGGGGTTCCGTAAAGTGTCTGCAAGGTGGGTGCCGAGACAACTCACACAGGGAACTGAAATAACGGCGAGTATATGCATGTGAAGAACTTCTGCGATGTTACAAAACAGAAGGCGACGCTTTCTAACAGCGCGAAGTGACAGGGGATGAAAGCTGGGTCCACTACTTTCAGCCAGAAACGAAGAGGGCAAGCAAAGAGTGGTGCCATTCAACTTCAACGAAGCCCAAAATATTCCGCACACAGCCGTCCGCTGGAAAAGTGATACTGACGGTCTTCTGGGATAGCTGAGGCCCACTTGTGAAGCATTACATGCCCAGAGGGACCACAATCACCAGTGCATCATACTGTGACCTCCTTTAAAATCATCTGAAACTAGAACGGCACTCAGTAGAGAGGATACCTCCGCCTGGTTGGCCATATCACTCATGGTGAAGATTCACTTATAAAATTAAATAATTCTTTTATCCGAACCCATATTTAGATCTTCACCAAAATCGAATCGATTCTTCCTCGTCTCACACACAACCTGTCCACCAAGTTTCGTCCAAATCCGTCCACAACTTGATGAGATATCCTGTTATGTATCGTTTTTGGCCCGATCTCTCAATGGTGAAGAATCACTTAAAATTCAAGTAGCCGGATCCGAATCCTCACCAAAATCGGGGTCTCGCGAGATCTCGGAGACGGTGGGAGGGATTTTCGAAGCTCCACACGGTCTCCACGTTTTTCGAAGTTAAGTCTGTTCACAATTGTATTTTGTCGAAACTGTATTTATCTTTCGGTGTGTGAAGTTATTGTGTGCAACTTTGGTTGTTTCTCGGTGTTTATCTTTCATAAATTGATCGTCTGTTTGCCGTGTCGCGAGCAAGGCCTTTGCCGCGTCGCGAACGATTTGAAATCGAAGTTAAGTGATTGTTCCCATTTGTATTTTCGTTAAAACTGTATTTATTTATGGTGTTGTACGTATATTGTGTCCCGACGAAGATTTTTCGGTGCAAATCTTTCATACCTGTATTGAAAATCGTGTTAATTCGTGTCGTGTCTTGAGGCCTTGTACAGTGTGCACTGTACAACCTTGAGGCTTTGTTTTTCTCTCAGCGGTCCGTCATTTGTGATCCAATAACTTTCATTCTCTGTATTCCCAGTCTTTTCACCCATAGCCTACTTCCTTGTGTAAATCTCAACTCAAAAAAAAAAAAAAAAAAAAAAAAAAAAAATTTCCTTCTCTGTTCTCATTCGTTTATTCATTCTTATTCATTCGTTCGTTCTTCGACCACGTGTTTCTCCCCCATTTCCCCAGATAGTTTTCACTCATTAACCTTCAATGTTTACACTTTCCCCTCAAGTTATGTATTCCGTCATATTTTATAACACCTTTTTCTTCTTCTTCTTTAAAAGGCTGCTTTCGACTTGCTCACTAAATCAATTCATCCCAAAAAAAATATCCATCTCCTATAGTGCCTTTTTTCTACATTCCCTAAACTCTCCTGCACTCCATCCTCCATCCAGCGTCCTTAAACGTATTTTTAACTCGATGGTCACAAGAAACTCATTTTGCAATAAATGTTCGTTTCCCATAAATCGTACACTTTCAAAAATCCAATCTCACCCCTCCCCTCCAAATCTTCCCCATAACCCCTCCCCTCCAAATCTTCCCCATCACCCCTCCCCTCCAAATCTTCCCCATCACCCATCCCTTTCAAATCTCCCCCCTTGCCCCCTCCCTCCTAAACTACCCCCTCACCCCTCCCCGCCAAGACGCCCCCTCGCCCCTCCCCTCCTAGACTCCTGCCTCACCCCTCCCCTCCAAATCTCCCCCATATCCCATCCCTTTCAAATCCCTCCCCTTGTCCCTTCCTTCCCAAACTCCCCCCTCACCCCTCCCCTTCAAATCTCCCCACCCTCATTGCTTCTCAATTTCCCCCCTCTCACTCCCCCTCCTCAAAGCATCCTCCCCGCTTCTTCCCCCTTCAAACTCTCACCTCCATCTCCCCCAACCTTTTGCCTCGCTCTTCCCCCTCCTCAAATAACACCTCATTGTGGCTCACCCAATCACCATCAAACCTTTTGTCCGCCCCATCCTTCCCTTTCTCCGAGCTATTCTGAAATCTCTGACACACCTTCAACAGCTCTCCCTACCTCTTCCACCTCTTCCACATCTTACCCTACCCCTCCTCCCCCCTGTTCTGTATCTGATGCTCCCCCTTCCTCTTCATTAACGGTATGGACCTCAAACATCCGGGGCATTCATTCAAACTTAACTGATCTCTCCATACAGGTTGCTTCTGTCAAACCAGACGTGATCTGCTTAACAGAAACTTTCCTCCTTTATGATGTCTCTGATTCCATAGTATCTCTCCCGGGCTACTCCCTCCTCTGGTATGATAGACCTGAGCCTCGTCCTGGAGGCGGGGTTGCTATCTTTATCAAAAACTCTCTTCCTCACTCGCCCTGCACTGCACTCTCTCCACCTCACCCCCAGGAATACCTCTGGCTACGGCTTCCCCTTCGCTCCCACCTCTTGTTCATATGTGTGTTGTACCGTCCACCAAACAGTGATGACTCCATCTACATCTCGCTGTCTGATGATATGGACCAACTTCTATCTACTCATCCCAACTCTCTCTTCCTCATATGTGGTGATTTCAACTGTCATCATGCCAGTTGGCTGGGTGTGGGTACCTCTCTCACCAGCCATGGCTCCTCAGCAAAGGACTTCTGCGACTCACTGGGACTGACACAATCTGTCAATTTCCTGACCCGCATCTCAGTCAACGGAACATCTTCTCTTCTGGACTTGGTTATGACTAACTTCCCTGAAAATGTCTGCTGCTCTTCTTCTGCTCCGATCGGATCATCTGATCATGTCCTTGTTAAAGTGGACATCTCTCTGACCATCCTCAGGGAGCCTGCTCAGCGTCGACGAGTCTGGCATTTCACTCAGGCCAACTGGCACGGTCTTCAAGCAGCCATCAATCATCTGGACTGGTCTCCCATCTCTACCACCTCTGACATCCACTCATCCTGGGAATTCTTCCAAAGTAAATTGCTCTCTCTCATGCACAGATTTATCCCATCTCGTCTTCAGTTGTCATACCCTTCCTCCCGTCCATGGTACACGGAATCTTGTGGTGAGGCTGTTGCCCAGAAACGACTTGCCTTCGTCTCCTGGAAAGCAAATCCAACGGAAGGAAATCTCATTTCCTTTCACAAAGCCCGAAACAAGTGTGTGTCCACCCTCAGGAGAGCCAGGAAACAATATCTCTCCGTTCTCAAGACCGAACTCTCTTATCTGTCTCCCTCTTCCAAATCCTGGTGGCGTCTGGTCAAATCCGTTTCTGGTGTTTGTTACCCCCCCATCCCCTGCCTTACCTCAAACGGCTACACAGCTGACTCCGCACGTGAAAAAGCTGAATGCCTCAACTCTGTGTTTGCCTCTAAATCTTGTGTCCCAAACCCATCCCTCTCTGTACCCACCATACCCAGTCGTACCCTGCTGCTCCTGGACTCCGTGTCCTTTCCTCCTGACAAGGTGGAAAAGTTTCTGTCAACCCTCGACTCTGATTCTGCAACTGGACCCGACGGCATCAGCCCACGGGTCCTAAAATCCTGCTCTGCTGCTCTATCTCACCCTCTCTCTGTTCTCTTCACCCTCTCTTTTGCTCAAGGTCAACTGCCATCTGCTTGGAAATCAGCCAACATCACCGCTTTGCACAAAAAAGGTGCAAAAACAGATCCTAGCAACTACAGACCAATCAGCCATCTCCCAATTATCAGCAAAGTCATGGAATCCATTATTGCTTCGGATATGAAATCTTTCCTCTTCTCCAATGGCTTGATCTCTGATCATCAATTTGGTTTCAGACCAGGTCACTCTACTCTGGACATGCTGCTTCTGCTGTCTCAACAATGGATGGAGGTCCTCAATGCCAAACAGGAAATTAGAGCTGTCTCCCTCGACATATCACGTGCCTTCGACACGGTCTGGCACCCCGCTCTGCTCACCAAACTCTCCTCCTTTGGTATCCATGGAAATCTCCACGCATGGCTGGCGGACTTCCTCTCTAGTCGTCGTCAACGTGTGGCCCTGAATGGGTTTCTCTCATCTCCTCTTCCTGTTCAGGCTGGAGTTCCCCAAGGCAGTGTTCTGGGCCCCGTGCTTTTTCTGGTCTTCATCAATGATCTCTCTGACTCTCTCGAAAATCCTCTCTATCTCTTTGCTGATGACTCCACTCTCTGCCGCTCCATTCCTCTTCCCTCAGATCGGCAGTCTGCTGCCTCCTCACTCTCTGAAGACCTGGACAAAATCACAGTCTGGTCAAACAAGTGGAACATGTCTTTCAATCCTGACAAATCTCACACTCTTACTATGTCTCTCCGAAAAGATCGACTGGACAACCCTCCCATCTACTTTCTCAACAATCCTCTCCAAGAAGTTCTGTCGCTCAAGATTTTGGGTCTCACTATCTGCCATGATCTTTCTTGGGAAAACCACATTTCCAAGCTGGCCTCCAAAGCCAGTCGCTGACTGGGCATCCTCCGTCGTGCGAAGTCCTTCCTCGGCACACCTGAGCTCCTCACCACATACAAGGCTTTCATCCGCAGCTCAATGGAATACTGTTCTCCCCTATGGGCCGGTGCTCCTGCCTCACACCTAGCTCGGCTTCACGCTGTTGAAACCAAAGCTTTCAGAATTATTGGAATCTCCCGCGATGAAGCTATCTCTGAGGGCCTTTCACTCACTCACCGCAGGCAGGTAGGTGGTCTTTCTGTCTTCTACCGACTCCTCTCCGGCCTTGCACCCCCAGCTCTCTCTGTGCTCTGTCCCCCAAATATTCCTACAGGTCGCACAAGATCTGCCAGCAACCCTCTTATGGTTAAACTGCCGAAATCTCGGCTCTCTGCTCACCTTCACTCTTTCATTCCTCTTTTCTCCCGCCTGTGGAACAAACTCCCTCACTCCCTTCAATCCCACTCCTCCCTCCAGGTCTTTAAAACAGCTGTTCACCACCATCTCTTATCTTCCCCCATCCAAAACCTTGATCTTTTCTACCCCCGCTAATTCACCCCAGATCCACCTTGTTTGAAATTCCAACTTCTTTCCTGGAGGTCCTGGCAGTGTCCATATGTTTTATACCTCTCCCACCGCCCCCTTCCTATGCCCCCCCCCCAAAGCCCTCGCCCTCTCTCAGATCTCTCGATGTCTCCACGTCTCTCGGTCCCTGCTCTCAAATGTTGTGTTTGTGTCCTTCCCCCTCTCTCCCCATCTTGTCTACCGCTCCCGATGTTATATGTTTTATGTGTCGGTTTGTCTTTCTGTGTGAATAATGTTCGCTCTTTCACGAGCCTCGATCTTGTATACAAAAAACAAAAAAAAAAAAAAAAAAAAAAAAAATCTAATCATTTCGTCCTCGTCACATACGCCATACATTTCTGCCAAATTTCATCTGAATCCGTCCACAATTTTTTGAGATATTTTGTTCACAAACAAACAGACATACAGACAGGAGTGAAAACATGACCTCCATCCACCTTTGGTGGCGGAGGTAACCAACAATCACATCAAAACGTCGTGCACTTCTCACTTCCGGTGTTTTTCTGCAGCATGACAATGCTTGGCCCCATACTGCCCGAGCTACAGCTGCAACAATGGAGGACCTGCATTTTGAGTGTCTTCCTCGTCCACCCTACTCCCCAGACCTCGCCGCTTTGGATTACCACATCTTTGGGCCACTTAGAGGTGCTTGGTGGAACCGCTTTCCGATCCGACGAAGAGGTCCAAGAGGCGGTGCACGAATGGCGACTGTTGTAAGAATCAGAGCCAAAGACCCCTCGAAAGAAAGGAGGCTTTAATGCAATCGACCTGGTGCATCTAAAACATAACACCAAAACCATAACATTAGTCTACATCAGGGGTGGCTAACCAGTCCAGCATAAAGAGCCAAAAAAAACCTTCACACCATTGCAAGGAGCCGCACAACACCTGCATGCTCACACGACAACAGCAACTTAAAGGCCTCATGACATAATTAATGATTATGTGTATTATGGTTATGTCATAATTATAATACATAGCTTAACAGTTTTCATAGGTCGTTTATTACCTCAGTGGGACACCTGGCAGTCTTTGTTTTCCACAATAATTTTCAGGTCTGGCTTGTGGCCACTCGGAGCAACTCTTTCACATGTGTGTCCATAAGAACAGAGCGATGTCTTGACTTCACTTGTTTCAGTGTAGAAAAAACCGATTCACAGTCGTTAGTTGATCCAAACATTGACATTAGCTTGAGTGCAGCCTGTTTGACACTGGGGTATCTGTCTGTGGGCACAATTTTCCAAAACTCTGTCTGTGGTTCCTTCTCTCAAGACACATTTAAGTCTGTCATCCTCAGAAAGTTCAATCATCTCCAACTGGGATGCTGCTGCATCTGCCACTAAGGGGGCTTTTAAACAATCCGATTCAGCAGTGAAAGGGTTGATGAGAAATGTGATCTGTGGCCGTTGTTTCTTCAGGTTTCAGAATCTGTCCTCAAAACTCTGCTGCAGATTTTCAACCAGTGTTGCATAGCATGCAATGCTCCTTTTTGTGACCTCAGCTGCTTCTCCATTTGCCTTCAACAACAAGGGAAAATGTGTGAGCTCTCCCTTTTGAAGATGGGTCTGGAAGAGCTTGAGTTTGTTCACAAATGTGAAAACACTTTGCACCAGGTCAGGCAGCATTTTTTACTTCCCTTGCAGATCTAGATTCAGTTTGTTCAGATGATGCAGCATGTCCACCAGAAACCCCAAGTCTGACATCCACTGGGGGTCATGTCGCTCAGGATAGTCCTTATGTTTCTCTGCCAGAAACAGCTTCACTGGGTCCAAAAGTTCCAAAAAACGGGAAAGCATGTTACCTCTTGAAAGCCATCTCACAGTGCAGTGGAGAAGCAGATCATTGGGAAGGTCTTCGTCCAGTTCAGCTGTGAGGTTTTTGAACTGTCTTTGCTTGAGAGCATGAGTGCGAATAAAATTCACAATTTCTAGCACAGGTTTCATGACATGGTCCAAGTTCAGCTTCTTAGACACCAGGTTCTCTTGATGGATGATGCAATGAAATGTCCAAAAATCAGGGAAACGGTCGTCAGCTTTACACAGCCCTACAAGGCCATTTGCAGATCCCAACATAGCTGGTGCACCATCTGTGGCTATTGCTGTTAGTTTTGGTCATTGCAAATTTGTCTTCTCAACAACAGTCGTGAGTGTCTCTTTCAGGTCGATGCCGCGGGTCCGATCTTTTAACGGCACAATGTCAAGCAGCTCTTCCTTAATTGTCTTCTGACACAAACCGTACAAATATTGCCAACTGTGGCT
This sequence comes from Myxine glutinosa, assembly GCF_964187855.1. Taxonomy (NCBI): domain Eukaryota; kingdom Metazoa; phylum Chordata; class Myxini; order Myxiniformes; family Myxinidae; genus Myxine; species Myxine glutinosa. The sequence continues at coordinate 55,797,521 of NC_136272.1, forward strand.
TATCTTGAATGTCGCAAGACTCATCCAAAGCAATGCTGAAATACCGACATTTTTCAAGATCCGTATGCAACTGTGTTTCAATGGAGTTGTTAATATCTGATATTCTCTGTTCAACGGTGTGCCGTGACAGCTCCTGGTCTGACACAGAACGCTTCAAACTGTCATTTTCAGGAGTGAGGATGGCAACAACATCTCTGAGACACGTTTTCACGAATTCCCCTTCAGCGTTTGGCTTTTTAGCTCGAGCAATGTTCCATGCCAACTGATATGATGCTAATGTGACCATCTCTGAGAGCTTCGTTAATGTCCGAAAAACTGAGTCTGCTTCTCTGACTGACGTTTCAATGCATTTACCTTGTATTGTGCTTGCGAAGTTCACTGCCTTTGGGAAAATCCTGGGCCACGTTATCATGGAGTGAGGTGAAATGGCGCTCCAGGTTTGAAGCTTGAAAATGCGACAGTGCAGTCTGGCAAATCAAGCACAAGGGTTTCCCATTTCGCTCCGTAAAAAAATACAATTCCTCCCATTCAGGCAAAAATGCCCTGTGCACCTCTTCATACTTGCGCTTAGCTTTACGTTTTCCTGACTCTGCCATGGCGATTCGGTCACTGCCGCTGGGCTAGTGCGAGCCTAGCTAACAAACTTCTGGGTCTGCGCGCACAAGTGTTTCTATGCGCAAAAGTGTGTTTCATTTTATTTTTAAAATATTGGCAAATTTATTGGCAGTATAGTGAAATATTCAAATGCATTTCGATTTTATAATAGAAATACATTAAAAAATGTAAAAACATCATCCGCTCATCATCGATCCATGAACCAAACACCGCTTATCATCGATCCATGAACCAAACACCGCTTATCATCGATCCATGAACCACACACCGCTTTTCCATGAGCCACACACCGCTTTTCCATGAGCCACACACCGCTTATCATCCATCCATGAGCCACACACCGCTTATCATCGATCCATGAACCACACACCGCTTTTCCATGAGCCACACATCGCTTATCATCCATCCATGAGCCACACACCGCTCATCATCGATCCATGAACCACACACCGCTTATCATCGATCCAAGAACCACACACCGCTTATCATCGATCCATGAACCACACACCGCTTTTCCATGAGCCACACACCGCTTATCATCCATCCACGAGCCACACACCGCTCATCATCGATCCATGAACCACACACCGCTTTTCCATGAGCCACACACCGCTTATCATCCATCCATGAACCACACACCACTTTTCCATGAACCACACACCACTTTTCCATGAGCCACACACCGCTTATCATCGATCCATGAACCACACACCGCTTTTCCATGAGCCACACACCGCTTATCATCCATCCATTAACCATACACCACTTTTCCATGAGCCACACACCGCTTATCATCGATCCATGAGCCACACACCGCTTATCATCGATCCATGAGCCACACACCGCTTATCATCCATCCATGAACCATACACCACTTATCATCGATCCATGAACCACACACCACTTTTCCATGAGCCACACACCACTTATCATCCATCCATTAACCACACACCACTTATCATCGATCCATGAACCACACACCGCATTTCCATGAGCCACACACCGCTTATCATCGATCCATGAACCAGACACCGCTTTTCCATGAGCCACACACCGCTTATCATCCATCCATGAACCACACACCACTTTTCCATGAGCCACACACCGCTTATCATCCATCCATGAACCATACACCACTTTTCCATGAGCCACACACCGCTTATCATGCATCCATGAACCATACACCACTTACCATCGATCCATGAACCACACACCACTTTTCCATGAGCCACACACCGCTTATCGTCCATCCATGAACCATACACCACTTTTCCATGAGCCACACAGCGCTTATCATCCATCCATGAACCACACACCACGTTTCCATGAGCCACACACCGCTTATCATCCATCCATGAACCACACACTGCTTTTCCATGAGCCACACACCGCTTATCATCCATCCATGAACCACACACCGCTTTTCCATGAGCCACACACCGCTTATCATCCATCCATGAACCATACACCACTTTTCCATGAGCCACACACCGCTTATCATCCATCCATGAACCACACCCCACTTATCATCGATCCATGAACCACACACCGCTTTTCCATGAGCCACACACCACTTATCATCCATCCATGAACCATACACCACTTTTCCATGAGCCACACACCGCTTATCATCCATCCATGAACCATACACCACTTTTCCATGAGCCACACACCGCTTATCATCCATCCATGAACCATACACCACTTTTCCATGAGCCACACACCGCTTATCATCCATCCATGAGCCACACACCGCTTATCATCCATCCATGAACCACACACCACTTTTCCATGAGCCACACACCGCTCATCATCCATCCATGAACCACACACCGCTTATCATCCATCCATCAACCATACACCACTTATCATCGAACCATGAACTACACACCACTTATCATCGATCCATGAACCACACACCACTTTTCCATGAGCCACACACCGCTTATCATCCATCCATGAACGACACACCACTTTTCCATGAGCCACACACCGCTCATCATCCATCCATGAACCACACACCGCTTATCATCCATCCATGAACCATACACCCCTCATCATCGAACCATGAACCATACACCCCTCATCATCGATCCATGAACCATACACCACTTATCATCGAACCATGAACCATACACCACTTATCATCGAACCATGAACCATACACCCCTCATCATCGATCCATGAACCATACACCCTTCATCATCGAACCATGAACCATACACCCCTCATCATCGATCCATGAACCATACACCCCTCATCATCGAACCATGAACCATACACCCCTCATCATTGATCCATGTGTAGCGGTTACCGCTGGATGCACACAATCGCCTTGCACCGGCCAGAACACGGCCAGACGCGCCTCTCCCGGGCATGCCCGGACTCACTGTTCCCGGGCACGCCCGAACCTCTCGGGCACGCCCGGTCTCGTCTTTCCCGGGCATGCCCGCTCTCGCCTTTCCAGGGCTCGCCCAGAGCGTCCGGGCATGCCCGCTATCGCCTTTCCAGGGCTCGCCCAGAGCGTCCGGGCATGCCCGCTATCGCCTTTCCAGGGCTCGCCCAGAGCGCCCGGGCACGCCCAGCCTCGACTTGCCAGGCCGCAGCCAAACACGCCCGGGCAGGTCCAGACTCGCCTTTCCAAGGCTCGCCCTTGACACCCGGGCATGCCCGGTATAGCTTTTGCCGGGCAAACTTCCCGACATAAATGTGTATATATATTGCTGCCCGATAAACGGGCTTGTCAGAATACCTGAGCTGTTTTGTTTCAATAAAGCAACTCGGACGAATTCCGTCTTTGGTCGCGTCAATTCTTTCGACTCGCGTTGGAGCGCAGTTCCTTCACATGAACCATACACCCCTCATCATCAAACCATGAACCATACACCAATTTTCATCGAACCATGAACCATACACCACATATCATCGATCCATGAACCAAACACCACTTATCATTGAACCATGAACCACACACCACTTATCATTGAACCATGAACCAAACGCCAAGTGGAGGCCCGTGTCGGCCACCCGGAGCGCCTGCACCGTGCCGTCGGTGGCCTGGTCCGTTGCCATTAGGGCGAAATCGACGCCGAGGTAGACGGCGCGGCTCGAGAAAGGCAGTCGGCCACGGCGTTGTCCTTCCCGGCGACGTGCCGGATGTCCGTGGTGTACTCCGACACGGCGGAGAGGTGGCGTGCTGGCGGGCCGACCACGGCTCCCTGACCTTGGCCATGGCGAAAACCAACGGCTTGTGGTCGAAAAAAGCCGTGAACGGGCGGCCCTCCAGGAGGTGGCGAAAATGGCGGACGGCCAGGTACAGCCCGAGGAGCTCGCGGTCGAAGGTGCTGTACTTCAACTCGTTGGGCAGGAGTTGCCGGCTGAAGAACGCGAGCGGCTGCCAGGCCCCGTTTACCCATTGTTCATGGACCGCGCCCACGGCGTAGTCGGAGGCGTCCGTGGTGAGGGCGATGGGAGCCTGGGGTACCGGGTGGGCCAGCAGCGTGGCGTTGGCGAGGGCCCGTTTTGCGCCGGTAAAAGCAGCGTCCATGTCCGTGGACCAGACAACGTCGCGTTTCGCCGGCTGGCCGCGGAAGGCGGCGTACAAGGGCCGCATGAGTTGCGCCGCTCGGGGCACGAAGCGGTGATAAAAGTTCACCATCCCGAGGAACTCCTGCAGCGCCTTGATGGAGCGGGGGCGCGGGAAAACGGCGATGGCCTCGACTTTGGCCGGTAGCGGCACGGCGCCGGTCCGGGTGTTGCGGTGGCCCAAAAAGTCGATCGTCGCCGCACCAAAGTGACATTTGGCCGGGTTGACGATCAATCCGTGCTCGCTGAGGTGGCCGAAGAGCGTCCGGAGGTGGAGGAGGTGCTCGGCTCTGGACGTGCTGGCGACGAGGATGTCGTCCAGGTAGGTGTAGAGGAACGGCAAGTCGCGCAGCACGCCGTCCATCAGGCGCTGGAACGCCTGTGCCGCGTTTTTGAGGCCGAAGGGCATCCGGAGGAATTCAAAGAGGCCGAAAGGTGTAATAACGGCCGTCTTCGGGATGTCGGCCGGGCGGACGGGCACCTGGTGGTACCCCCGAATCAGGTCCACTTTTGAAAAAATGGTCCACCCTGCCAACCGGGCGGAAAAATCCTGGATGTGCGGGACGGGGTACCTGTCGGGGGTAGTGGCGTCGTTAAGGCGGCGGTAGTCGCCGCATGGCCGCCATCCGCCCCCCGGCTTCGCGACGATGTGCAACGGCGAGGCCCAGGCGCTGTCGGAGCGCCGCACGATGCCGAGGCGCTCCAGCGTGGCGAACTCGGCCTTGGCGACGGCGAGTTTGGCGGGATCGAGACGGCGAGCCCGGGCGTACACCGGCGGGCCCGTAGTGGGGATGTGATGCTCGATGCCGTGACGCACTGCGATGGCCGAAAACGTCGGTCACGTGAGGGCCGGGAACTCCGCGAGGAGACGTGCGAAGTCGTCTGCCAATGGGAGGACGCAGGAAAACTCGGTGGGCGCGGAACGGCTCAAGGCGCATGCCAGGGAGCTGAAAGTTTCGGCGTTGACGAGACACCGGCGTTTCACGTCGACCAGCAGCCCGTGGGCGCACAGAAAATCGGCCCCGAGCAAAGCCATGGGGACGTCCGCCGTCACGAACTCCCAGTGAAAGAGCTGGCTGCCGAAGCGGAGGGCGACAGTGCGTGGGCCGAAGGTGCGGATGGTGGAGCCGTTGGCCGCGATTAAGGAGGGGCCGCAAACGGCGGCCCGCCTGTCCTCCGCCGAAGCGGGAATGACACTCAGCTGGGCGCCGGTGTCGCAGAGAAAGCGCCGCCCCGACGCTTGGTCCGTGATGAATAGCAGGTTTCCGGAACGGCCGGCGTTCATTGCTGGTAGGGAACGCCGGCCCGCCCGTTTCCCGACTTGCTGAACGTGCACGGGGGTCGACATGATCGGGCCTGCCGCCCGAACCTGGCGTGGAAATAACACCAGGCCGGGTCCGGCGGGGGCTCCGGTCGACGCGTCGGGACCGGGTGACGCGGCGTCGCCGCTGCCAGTCGCGCCGGCCCGGCGGCCTCCGGGAAGGAAACTGCGTCGCGGGCGCCGGGCCGATGGGCGGGAGGGCGCCCGGCCGCCACCCCGACGAGCTGGCTCGCCGCTCCGGCGAGCTGGCTTGCCGAATCGATCTTGTCGGCCTCCTTGGCGAGGTCGCGGGGGTTCACGATGGTCGTGCCTGCCAGGGCGACCCGTACCTGGGCCGGGCGCTGGCGAAGAAAAAGCTCCCGAAACAGGAAATCCGAGGGGTGCTCGCCGAGCAACGCGAGCATGTAGTCCATGCATTCGGACGGGCGCGTATCGCCGAGCTCAGGAAGGTCGAGCAGGCGTCGTGCGCGCTCAGCCGGGGAGAGGGCGAAAGCGCCCAGAAGAAGTGCCTTGATGGTGTCGTACTTGCCGTCAGCGGGCGGGTTCTGGAGGAAGCTCAGGCAGCGGGCGGCGGTCGCGGAGCCAAGCGCGGCGACCACGTAATGGTATCGCGTGGCGTCCTCCGTTATGCTACGCAGGGCGAACTGGGAGTCCGCCTGCGCGAACCAGACAGCGGCATGTGCTTCCCAGAAGGTGGGCAATTTGAGGGACACTGCGGTGTCTATCGCGTGTCGTAAATTCGGGGTCACCAGTGAAGAGCAGGGCTCTTGCTTGAGACGGACGAAGTGACGGGCAAGACACAAACTCGTCCGAGAAGATGTTTATTGTAAAAACCAACTCGGGAACTCTGAAAAGCCCGTTTATCGGGCTGCATATATATCAAAACCAGAAAGCACAACCGAAACCGAAAGCCACGCCTCTCAGGCGAGGCGCGCTTTGGTGGTCACGTGACCGACAGGTGCAAAGGATTATAACCGCACGCGCGGCACGCTTTGGTGGTCACGTGACCGGCCACCCCGGCGCCGTGGTTTGCCCGCCGGTTACGTCAACGGCTGGAGCAAGGAGATTCTGTTGCTGGTCTCGCTTGGGGGACCCAAGGGTCGCTACACCATGAACCACACACCACTTATCATTGATCCATGAACCATATACACCTCATCATCGAACCATGAACCATACACCACTTATCATCGAACCATGAACCATACACCACTTATCATCGAACCATAAACCATATACCACTTATCATCGAACCATGAACCAAACACCACTTATCATCGAACGATGAACCATATACCCCTCATCATCAAACCATGAACCATACACCACTTATCATCGAACCATGAACCATACACCACTTATCATCGAACCATGAACCATACACCACTTATCATCGAACCATGAACCATACACCACTTATCATCGAACCATGAACCATATACCACTTATCATCGAACCATGAACCAAACACCACTTATCATCGAACCGTGAACCATACACCACTTATCATCGAACCATGAACCATATACCACTTATCATCAAACCATGAACCATACACCACTTATCATCGAACCATGAACCATACACCACTTATCATCGAACCATGAACCATACACCACTTATCATCGAACCATGAACCATACACCACTTATCATCGATCCATGAACCAAACACCACTTATCATTGATCCATGAACCATACACCCCTCATCATCGAACCATGAACCATACACCACTTATCATCGAACCATGAACCATACACCACTTATCATCGATCCATGAACCATACACCCCTCATCATCGAACCATGAACCATACACCCCTCATCATCGAACCATGAACCATACACCACTTATCATCGAACCATGAACCAAACACCACTTATCATTGATCCATGAACCATACACCCCTCATCATCAAACCATGAACCATACACCACTTATCATCGAACCATGAACCATACACCCCTCATCATCCATTCATGAACCACACATCCCTTATCATCCATCCATGAACCATACACCCCTTATCATCCATCCATGAACCACACACCCCTTATCATCCATCCATGAACCATACACCCCTTATCATCGAATCATGAACCACACACCCCTTATCATCCATCCATGAACCACACACCCCTTATCATCCATCCATGAACTACACACCCCTTATCATCCATCCATGAACCATACACCCCTTATCATCCATCCATGAACCACACACCCGTTATCATCCATCCATGAACCATACACCCCTTATCATCGAATCATGAATCATGAATCATACACCGCTCATCATCAAACCATGAACCATGAACCACACACCACTTATCATCGAATCATGAATCATACACCGATCATCAAACCATGAACCATGAACCACACACCACTTCAATCCATCAGTTTTGCAGTCACGACATTGGAATTAAAATGTTATGGCTAAATTTACTACATTATTATTATTATTAACGTTATTATTATTATTACGAAAACGATACTGCGGTATTAAGAAACCTGGACTAATTTGTCCAAAGCAGCCTGAAGGCATGAAGCCTAAGGCCTATAAGTACTATGTCATTTGAAGACCCCATTGCCGGTGCTTTCAATGCTTGATGGTCATTTTAACAATCGGTTTGTTTTTGTTTCACACTGAATGAAAAACGTAGAGGTAGAGCATGCAGATTGGGATATATGACAGGTTCGACCGCTTTGACTGCAGGTTCGGCATGAACGTTATATAAATTAAAATGGCCGTCGGTGGAGTGAGCCATCGTATGCCGTAATGACATCGTAGACGTAATGACGTAGCATTACGGACAGATGGATAGAAAAATGCTGCTATTTTAATATATAGATGACCTTTGACACCGAAATCTAATCACTTTGTCTTGCATCATACCATGTACTAATAGCACGTTTGGTTAAAATCCCATCACTGGTTCACAAATTAGCAGTCACATAATTTTTACCTCATGGGACCTCTGACCTTCGATCTCTTCACCCCATAATCGAATATGTTGATCTTTACATCATGATACATACTTGTATTAAGTTTGACTTGGTTCCCTTCAGTCATTCTTCAGTTATCACGGTAACAAAAACCAATTACAGTTTCTGACCTTTGACCCCAAAATCAAATCGGTTTATCTTTGCATCGTAATACACACTTGAACCAACTTTGGGCAAAATCCCATTGCCGGTTCACAAGTTACCACAGTAACAGGATTTTTTTTTTTTTACCCCACATGACCTCTGACCTTTGACCTCATGATGCCAAAATGTAATCAGTTCATAACATACTTGTACCAAGGTTGATCGAAATCCCTTCGGCCATTGTCAAGTTATCGTGGTAACGAAAACCTATCATGGACGGACGGTTAACCCAAAAACATAACGCCTCCTGCGACTTCATCGGCGGAAGAATAAACATAAAAGAGAACACGTCCTTAAAGTATCGGGCTATTTCGCAGAGATAATATGGAGTTCCACCCAGAAGAGAGTGCACATGGTACTGTGTTCAAAATATCCAGGATATCACATTCTTCGACATCAAAAGCGCGAAAGTTGCACCTGGAATTCAAAAATCAAGAAACCGGAAGTGCAAAACGATCTAAAAATGTTCCCCGAAGGAATTGTTATTTTTTGGCGAATCCTTGGGATGGTCCGATTCGGTTTGATTGAAGATCGCTCCCGTCTGTCGATTGGTTAATCCAGTGTGACATCGCCGAAGACGGTGGTTTATGCAAATGATGTGCTTTGCCCAAAGTATCCCAAGGTCATGATATGAGGCGTCTCACACGTTATCCCAGGTGGGACAAAAATCTACGAACAAAAAGCAATCTTGTTTCGTTGAACAATCACAGAGACAGATTCAGATATCCACAAGCGATGCTCAAAATGCTTCCTGGTATTTGTCCCCTTTATGGCATCCTTCCTCTTCCCTTTCCTCCTTCCTTATTTGGGGCTGACTTCACATGTCCCATGCATTGTTGCATGTAAAACATCGCTTCAAAAAGGGGACCAAAAAACAACAACAACCACGGTCCCCGAAAAAGGCCAACCCCCGCTTGCGGGGAAAAATGGCCTCTAAAGGTGGGTTTTTTTTTTTTCACATGCCCCCTTTAGGGATTGTTATCAATGTTATGACATCTTCAACTCAAAACACCATATCTCCATCGATTTAAGACAAATGCACAATAGAAGTTACACTTTGAAATGTAATCTCAGCAAAAGCAACTTTTTCAAGAAGCTACAGTAAGAAGATGGAGAGATAGACGGGTTTGGAATTTGAAAAGGGGGTTTGGACCGGGGTTCATCCTCTTCCTTTATTTGTTCAATCTGTACAGTAAATACATCATGAGGAAATCAAACTTGGATGACATGGAAAATGGAGTCGGGATTTTGAGGAAGATGTATCAGGATCTAACCCTAACCCTAACCCAAACCCGAACCCTAACCCTAACCCTAACCCTAACCCAAACCCGAACCCTAACCCTAGCCCTAACCCTAGCCCTAACCCGAACCCTAACCCTAACCCTAACCCTAACCCTAGCCCGAACCCGAACCCTAACCACCTAAGGTATGCTGATGATCCCACTCTGTTGGCACAAAGTAAAGAGGCCTTGATGAAACTTCTACACACAGTAAAGAATGAAAGTGAAAAAGCTGGTCTTCATTTAATTAACCTCAAAAAGACGAAAATCTTGTCAAATGAGAAGATTGACGTATTCACATTGGGAGACGATCATGGGGAAATAATGAAAAGCTCCATCTTCCTGGTTCTCAGATTGGAAGTGAGTGAACAATGTGGAGGAGAAATTAATCGATGGTTAACATTGGAAAAAACAGCAATGTCAGGATTGATAAAGATCTGCAAAAACAAAGATGTGACAAAACAAACCAAGGGCCTTCCACTCATTCACCGCAGGCAGGTTGGTGGTCTTTCTGTCTTCTACCGACTCCTCTCAGGCCTCCCTCCCTCCCTCCCCCTCAGCTGTGTCTGTGCTCTGTCCCCCAAATATTCCTACAGTTCGCACAAGATCTGCCTGCAACCATCTTCTCATGAAACTACCAAAATCGGGACTCTCTGCTCACCTTCACTCTTTCATTCCTCTGTTCTCCCGCCTCTGGAACAAACTCCCTCACTCTCTGCAATCCCACTCCTTCCCCCAAGCCCTCTCCCTCCCACAGATCTCCCGATGTCCCTGTTCTCTACTGTTGTACTCATGTGCTTCCCTCTCTCTCTCCCCATATTGTCTCCCGCTCCTTTTATCATGTTTTTTTGTGTGCGTTTGTTTTTTTGTGATTAATGTTAGCTCTTACACGAGCCTTCATATTGTATCCCCCAAAAAAAAAAAAAAGGTAACAAGTATCAGGAGGAAAGCAAAAAGTCAAAGATGGAGTTATCAGGAGGCACCTGGATAAGATTGTGGTTTCAGCTGCTACTCCTCTACTCTTAAACCCATCCAGGTGCAGCCAGGTGAATCCTACAAAAACTATTTGCAAGATATGCACCTCCATAAACAAAAAACGAGAACAAAAGGAGAGGGAGGACAAAATAAATGAATGAATAAATAAATACACAAACAAACAAACAAATAAATAAACAAACAAACAAACACACACACAAACACACACCTACACCTAAACCTACCCACACATAACCACAGAATAAACACAGCAATTAACCGGCACAAATTCACCAGATGTTGGAAATGAATGTTAAAACATTCCATGGACTGCAAGAAGAAGAATCGCATCAGTGCTTGAAGAGATGAAACCACCACGTACGTTCGGGTGAGAAATGATGATGCGAAAACAGAAACCGTCATACTTCGGACACCTCATGCATTCAGAAAACAAAAGTCTGGAGAAATCAAGCATGCTGGGTATGATTGGGGGATTACGGGGAAGAGGAAGACTTTGTATGTGCTGGATGGATTGGGTAAAGTGTGCAAGCATGCTGGGTATAACTGAGGGATTACGGGGAAGAGGAAGACTTTGTATGTGCTGGATGGATTGGGTAAAGTGTGCAAGCATGCTGGGTATAACTGAGGGATTTACGAGGAAGAGGAAGACTTTGTATGTGCTGCAAGGATTGGGTAAAGTGTGCAAGCATGCTGGGTATGATTGGGGGATTACGGGGAAGAGGAAGACTTTGTATGTGCTGGAAGGATTGGGTAAAGTGTGCAAGCATGCTGGGTATAACTGAGGGATTTACGAGGAAGAGGAAGACTTTGTATGTGCTGGAAGGATTGGGTAAAGTGTGCAAGCATGCTGGGTATAATTGAGGGATTTACGAGGAAGAGGAAGACTTTGTATGTGCTGGAAGGATTGGGTAAAGTGTGCAAGCATGCTGGGTATAATTGAGGGATTATGAGGAAGAGGAAGAGGAAGACTTTGTATGTGCTGGATGGATTGGGTAAAGTGTGCAAGCATGCTGGGTATAATTGAGGGATTTACAAGGAAGAGGAAGAGGAAGACTTTGTATGTGCTGGATGGATTGGGTAAAGTGTGCAAGCATGCTGGGTATAATTGAGGGATTACGAGGAAGAGGAAGACTTTGCATGTGCTGGATGGATTGGGTAAAGTGTGCAAGCATGCTGGGTATGATTGAGGGATTACGAGAAAGAGGAAGACTTTGTATGTGCTGGATGGATTGGGTAAAGTGTGCAAGCATGCTGGGTATAATTGAGGGATTACGAGGAAGAGGAAGACTTTGTATGTGCTGGAAGGATTGGGTAAAGTGTGCAAGCATGCTGGGTATAATTGAGGGATTACGAGGACGAGGAAGACTTTGTATGTGCTGGATGGATTGGGTAAAGTGTGCAAGCATGCTGGGTATAATTGAGGGATTACGAGGAAGAGGAAGACTTTGTATGTGCTGGATGGATTGGGTAAAGTGTGCAAGCATGCTGGGTATGATTGAGGGATTACGAGGAAGAGGAAGACTTTGTATGTGCTGGATGGATTGGGTAAAGTGTGCAAGCATGCTGGGTATAATTGAGGGATTTACGAGGAAGAGGAAGAGGAAGACTTTGTATGTGCTGGATGGATTGGGTAAAGTGTGCAAGCATGCTGCGTATAATTGAGGGATTTACGAGGAAGAGGAAGACTTTGTATGTGCTGGATGGATTGGGTAAAGTGTGCAAGCATGCTGGGTATAATTGAGGGATTACGAGGAAGAGGAAGACTTTGCATGTGCTGGATGGATTGGGTAAAGTGTGCAAGCATGCTGGGTATAATTGAGGGATTACGAGGACGAGGAAGACTTTGAATGTGCTGGATGGATTGGGTAAAGTGTGCAAGCATGCTGGGTATAATTGAGGGATTACGAGGAAGAGGAAGACTTTGTATGTGCTGGATGGATTGGGTAAAGTGTGCAAGCATGCTGGGTATGATTGAGGGATTACGAGGAAGAGGAAGACTTTGTATGTGCTGGATGGATTGGGTAAAGTGTGCAAGCATGCTGGGTATAATTGAGGGATTTACGAGGAAGAGGAAGAGGAAGACTTTGTATGTGCTGGATGGATTGGGTAAAGTGTGCAAGCATGCTGCGTATAATTGAGGGATTTACGAGGAAGAGGAAGACTTTGTATGTGCTGGATGGATTGGGTAAAGTGTGCAAGCATGCTGGGTATGATTGAGGGATTACGAGGAAGAGGAAGACTTTGTATGTGCTGGATGGATTGGGTAAAGTGTGCAAGCATGCTGGGTATAATTGAGGGATTACGAGGAAGAGGAAGACTTTGTATGTGCTGGATGGATTGGGTAAAGTGTGCAAGCATGCTGGGTGTAATTGAGGGATTACGAGGACGAGGAAGACTTTGCATGTGCTGGATGGATTGGGTAAAGTGTGCAAGCATGCTGGGTATAATTGAGGGATTACGAGGACGAGGAAGACTTTGTATGTGCTGGAAGGATTGGGTAAAGTGTGCAAGCATGCTGGGTATAATTGAGGGATTATGAGGAAGAGGAAGACTTTGTATGTGCTGGATGGATTGGGTAAAGTGTGCAAGCATGCTGGGTATAATTGAGGGATTACGAGGAAGAGGAAGACTTTGTATGTGCTGGATGGATTGGGTAAAGTGTGCAAGCATGCTGGGTATAATTGAGGGATTACGAGGAAGAGGAAGACTTTGTATGTGCTGGATGGATTGGGTAAAGTGTGCAAGCATGCTGGGTATAATTGAGGGATTACGAGGAAGAGGAAGACTTTGTATGTGCTGGATGGATTGGGTAAAGTGTGCAAGCATGCTGGGTATAATTGAGGGATTACGAGGACGAGGAAGACTTTGCATGTGCTGGATGGATTGGGTAAAGTGCACAAGCATGCTGGGTATAATTGAGGGATTACGAGGAAGAGGAAGACTTTGTATGTGCTGGATGGATTGGGTAAAGTGTGCAAGCATGCTGGGTATAATTGAGGGATTACGAGGACGAGGAAGACTTTGTATGTGCTGGATGGATTGGGTAAAGTGTGCAAGCATGCTGGGTATAATTGAGGGATTACGAGGAAGAGGAAGACTTTGTATGTGCTGGTTGGATTGGGTAAAGTGTGCAAGCATGCTGGGTATATTTGAGGGATTACGAGGACGAGGAAGACTTTGTATGTGCTGGATGGATTGGGTAAAGTGTGCAAGGATGCTGGGTATGATTGAGGGATTACGAGGAAGAGGAAGACTTTGTATGTGCTGGATGGATTGGGTAAAGTGTGCAAGCATGCTGGGTATGATTGAGGGATTACGAGGAAGAGGAAGACTTTGTATGTGCTGGATGGATTGGGTAAAGTGTGCAAGCATGCTGGGTATGATTGAAGGATTACGAGGAAGAGGAAGACTTTGTATGTGCTGGATGGATTGGGTAAAGTGTGCAAGCATGCTGGGTATATTTGAGGGATTACGAGGACGAGGAAGACTTTGTATGTGCTGGATGGATTGGGTAAAGTGTGCAAGGATGCTGGGTATGATTGAGGGATTACGAGGAAGAGGAAGACTTTGTATGTGCTGGATGGATTGGGTAAAGTGTGCAAGCATGCTGGGTATGATTGAGGGATTACGAGGAAGAGGAAGACTTTGTATGTGCTGGATGGATTGGGTAAAGTGTGCAAGCATGCTGGGTATGATTGAAGGATTACGAGGAAGAGGAAGACTTTGTATGTGCTGGATGGATTGGGTAAAGTGTGCAAGCATGCTGTCTCTGCCAGAGCCTCAGGAAGCAGTGCAGGAGAAATGTGATCATGAATGGCACCAGAAGTTGGATACCAATTGATGGAACTGGACAACTACCATTTATTACTGACTGGGAAATTATATTCCTTGACGATACAATACCTTGATAACATATTATATTCCTTGAATACCCGGTGTGTACCCCGGTTTAGAATAGGTACACCGTATCCCTGCGTGTCATAAGCGGCGACGAAAAGGGTTCGCGTCAGGAAGGGCATCCGGGCAGAAAAAACATTGCCTCAAAAAGAGAACCACGACAATTACAACTACATATGGCAGGGTACAGCCCGAAGTACCCCGTGGGGGACCCCATTCCCTCTCGTCAAAACTCAAGGTGGGGAACCCGATCGAAGCAAGGGTGGAAATCACTCCATTTATGACGACGAAACGTCTGATGCCCGACGTGGAGATCGGTTTCTGAGGTTTGGGACATGGCAAGTAGGGACAATGACAGGGAGATCAGGAGAAGTGGTGGAAGTATTGATCAGAAGAAGAGTGGGCATATGTTGTGTGCAAGAGACGAGATGGAAGGGAAGTGGTGTGAGAATGGTGAAGGGTAGGCAGGGACAGAAATACAAGTTTGTGTGGCAAGGGTGCCCGGAGGGCGTGAATGGTGTTGGTGTCCTGAGGAGTTTGTAGACAGTGTGGTGAGTGTGACGAGAGTGAGTGAAAGGTTGATGATGGTGAAAATGATGATTGGAAAGCTCTTGGTGAACGTCATCTCGGGATATGCTCAGCAGGTTGGTCGGAGCGATGAAGAGAAGGACAAGTTCTGGTATGCGATAGAGAAGCTGATGGGAAATGTGAAAGATGAGGAAGTTGTTGTGGTCGGAGGAGACCTAAATGGACATGTGCGAAGGAGTATGGATGGTTTTGAGGGAGTTCATGGGGGTTACGGATATGGTGTGAGAAATGGAGAAGGTGAAAGGATTTTGGAGTTTGCTGATGGAGCTGATTTGTGGATTTGTAATACCCAGTTCCAGAAAGAGGATAATAAGCTTGTTACATACACGTCAGGTGGGTCGACGACAACCGTTGACTACCTGATGGTGCGTAGGTGAGATAGGGGGCACCTCCGGGACACAAAGGTGATCCCGGGGGAGGAGGCTGTTTCACAGCACCACTTGGTTTTCTGCGACATAAGGGTGAAAGGTGCGAGGAGAGCTCGGCGGGTGAAGTACCAACCGAGAATGAAGGTGCAGAGGTTGAAATAGGTGACAGTGAGGGAGGCATTAAAAGAGAGGCTGAGTATGGTAGAGGATGATGTGGTTGAGCTTGAAAGTGGTTGTATGTCAATGAAAGATAGTCTGTTGGGAGCCGTTGGTGAGGTATGTGGATGGACAAAAGGACCAACGAGGCACTCGGAAACATTGTGGTGGGATGATGAAGTTGGAAAGAAGATTGACGAGAAGAGGAAGAAGTTCAAGGCGTGGCAAAAGGCGAAGGGTATGGGGGCAGAAAAGGCAGAGCATGAAAGTTATAAGGCAGCCAAGAAGGCTGCAAAGAAAGAGGTAGCAAAGGCACAGGAGGCATGTAGGAACATGTTCGGAGAACGCTTGGATTTGGAAGAGGGTCAGAGAGTGGTATTCAGGATTGCAAAGCAGATAGCAAAGAGAGGTGTGATGTGATGGGGGTGAGTTGCTTGAAGGATGAAGTGGGACAAATCGTTGTGCACCCAGATGGAATTAAAGGAAGATGGAAAAGATATATGGAAATACTGTTGAATGCAGAGAATGAATGGGATGGCAACATGGAGAGTAACCCAGTTTTAGGACCGGCAGAGAAGATAACCGAGAAGGAAGTTGAGGAAGCGATAATGGCAATGAAGAGTAGAAAAGCGGGAGGGCCGACGGGAGTTGTGGGAGATATGTTGAAGGCAGCGGGAAGTTGGGGTGTGAAGAGAATGACAGAGATCTGCAACCTGGTGGTGAAAGAAGGCCGCATTCCAGTGGATTGGGAACCGAGTACCCTCGTCCCTCTATACAAGGGGACAGGTGACCCTCTGGACTGTGGCTCGTATCGAGCGATAAAGTTATTGGAGCATGGAATGAAGGTATTGGAAAGGGTGTTGGAGAGGAGGATAAGGAAGAAAGTGAAGATTGACGAAATGCAGTTTGGATTTATGCCAGGAAAAGGAACGACAGACGCGCTTTTTATTGTGAGGCAGTTGCAGGAGAAGTACATGGAGAAGAGGAAGAAGTTATTTCTTGGGTTTGTTGATCTGGAGAAAGCATTCGATAGGGTTCCACGTGAAGTAGTGACATGGGCATTGAGGAAGTTAGGAGTGGAGGAATGGTTGATCAGAGTAGTGATGGCAATGTACAAAAGAGCACGCACATCTGTAAGGACGAAGGACGGGAACAGTGGTGAGTTTGAGGTGAAGGTGGGAGTGCATCAGGGGTCGGAACTAAGTCCACTACTATTTATAGCTGTGATGGAGGTGCTGGCTCGGAACGTAAAGGAGGGTTTACCGTGGGAGTTGTTGCATGCAGATGATCTGGTGTTGATTGCAGAAAGTATGGATGGACTGAAGGAGAAGATGAACAAGTGGAAAGAATGTATGGAGACAAACGGTCTGAAGGTGAATATAGGAAAGACGAAGGTGATGGCAAGTGGTAAAGCATGTGGAGAGGTGGAAAGAACTGGGAAGTGGCCATGTGCTGTGTGCAGGAAGGGTGTCGGAGTGAACTCCATTCAATGTACAATGTGCGCTGAGTGAGTTCATCAAAAATGTAGTGGTTTGAGAGGGTCATTAACCAGTGTGGCAGCTACATTCAAGTGTAAGGTGTGCACAGAGGGAGCTGCAGATGGAGGAAATGTTGAGTTGGATCTTGGAGACGGCGTGAAGCTGGAAGGTGTGAAAACATTTTGTTACCTAGGAGACATGCTGAATGGAGAAGGTGGATCAGACTCGGCAACGGTTTCTCGAGTGAGATGTGCATGGAAGAAGTTTTGGGAACTGAGTGGCGTGCTGATGGGGAGGGGAGTGTCGTTGAAGCTGAAGGAAAAGGTGTATGCTGCATGTGTGAGAAGTGTTATGATTTATGGGAGCGAGACATGGGTAATGAACGTAGAGCAGCAACGAAGGCTGGAAAGGGTGGAAATGCGAATGGTTCGGTGGATGTGTGGAGTATCGTTGAGAGAGGAAGACAAATGATGAATTGCGAACGATGATGGGAATAGAGCCTGTGATGGATGCTGTGAAGAGAAACAGGTTGAGATGGTTTGGTCATGTGTTGAGGAAGGATGAAAGTGACTGGTTGAGAAGAGTGATGGAAATGAATGTAGAAGGAAGTAAAGGATGGGGAAGACCGAGAAAGACTTGGCTAAAGATGGTCGAAGAAGAAATGCGGGCAAGGGGGTTAACAAGGAGAGATGCAGAAAATCGGGCAAAATGGAGAAGATTGTCATGGGGACCGCAAGGCTAACCCCCGCTCTTGCAGGGAAAATGGCCGTAAAATGCCTGTTGTTGTTTTGTTGTTGACGATAACATCCTGTCAAGTCATCACAAGTGCAAGGTATCCACAAACCTTCAGTATTTAAAGTTGATCTACGTTTTCTGCAGCCCAGGTGATATTGGACCTTATCCTTACACCTCTTCAAAAGCCATATTGATTGTTGGACCTGATAGTCCCACTGTGAAAATAGAACTCTCCTGAGACAGGATTCATCTGACTATCCTCAAAGACCTCTTTCGGTAACAAAAATCAAAACTCTACCCAATGTTATCATTATCGTTATAACTGTCGTCATTGTGCTTGGACACCTTGTAGCTGATCTGCACCAGGTTGATGAAGATCGAGAGAGGCATGCAGAAAAAAAGGTCTCCGATCATGATCCAGCCAGGTCCGTAATCATTGTGAACGGGCCCAGGGGGCACAAAACGCTTCCAGCCGGTTTCATCCACATACACTGCCAAGCACACGTGGACACATCATCGGCATCATGCGCTCATCCTCAAAAATCATCATCGATGCAACGCAACTCAGAAATGTTTTAACGCACAAATCGTGACAGACACAAAGTTGAACGAAGTAAAATGCACAATATGAAATTGTTTTTAACATTCTAGAATGATCCTTATACAAGCTCAAAAATACTTACATTTCTCCTCTGCATATTCTTTTTGCCACTCTTCCGCATAACTCGTCTCTACGAGCACTTCAGCAGGATCACTCGAAAATGGTCTCTTTTCTTTCGGGTCAGGGATTTCCCCTCCTGTGAAAGTTTCGCCAAAATTATTTATGAGAATCACACACACCTTTTCACAGGTCATACAGGGATGACGGAATGGCCTAGAGGTACGCACACTCGCCTCTAAGCTGGCTAGCCTGGGTTTGATTCCTGACCCACCTTTAAACTGTCATACCAGTGTTTCACAGGTAGGGTGGTTCATCTATGCGCATGCCATCCCTCGGATGGACGTTAAACTGGCATCCCGTCTGGCAGCAGCATTTGTTGGTTGACATTAAAGATCCCATTGTGTCCTTCGCGAAAGGTCGGCGAGCCATCGCCAGCACCATACACAAATTACAAATTTCTTCCCGAACCAACAGAAGGCATTGCATCAGCAGCACGGCAGTGCCCTTAACCAATGACGCTACCCTCCCCCCTTCCCCTTCTTAACCTACCGCTCACCCCTACACCGCAGCCTTATGCTACATACAATTGAATAATGGGTTACACAGTGGCTGGGAATTTGTTGAGGGATTTGTAGGAAGATGACAACAACAACAACAACAACAACAACAACAACAACAACAACAACAACAACAGGCATTTTAAGGCCATTTTCCCTGCGAGAGCGGGGGCTAGCCTTGCGGTCTCCATGACAATGTCCTCCATTTTGCCCTATTTTCTGCATCTCCCCTTGTTAACCCCCTTGCCCGCATTTCTTCTTCGACCATCTTTAGCCAAGTCTTTCTCGGTCTTCCTCATCCTCTACTTCCTTCTACATTCATTTCCATCACTCTTCTCAACCAGTCACTTTCATCCTTCCTCAACACATGACCAAACCATCTCAACCTGTTCCTCTTCACAGCATCAATCACAGGCTCTATTCCCATCATCTTTCGCAATTCATCATTTGTCTTCCTCTTTCTCAACGATACTCCACACATCCACCGAACCATTTGCATTTCCACCCTTTCCAGCCTTCGTTGCTGCTCTACGTTCATTACCCATGTTTCGCTCCCATAAATCATAACACTTCTCACACATGCAGCAGACACCTTTCCCTTCAGCTTCAACGACACTCCCCTCCTCGTCAGCATGCCACTCAGTTCCCGAAACTTCTTCCATGCACATCTCACTCTTGCAACCATTGCCGAGTCTGATCCACCTTCTCCATTCAGCACGTCTCCGAGGTAACAAAATGTTTTCACACCTTCCAGCTTCACGCCACCTCCAAGATCCAACTCAACATTTCCTCCATCTGCAGCTCCCTCTGTGCACACCTTACATTTGAATGTAGCTGCCACACTGGTTAATGACCCTCTCAAACCACTACATTTTTGATGAACCCACTCAGCGCTCATTGTACATTGAATGGAATTCACTCCGACACCCTTCCTGCACACAGCACACGGCCACTTCCCAATTCTTTCCACCTCAGCACATGCTTTACCACTTGCCATCAACTTCGTTTTTCTGATATTCACCTTCAGACCTTTTGTCTCCATACATTCCTTCTACTTGTTCATCTTCTCCTTCAGTCCATCCATACTTTCTGCAAACACCACCAGATCATCTGCATACAACAACTCCCACGGTAAACCCTCCTTCACGTTCCGAGCCAGCACCTCCATCACAGCTACAAATAGTAGTGGACTTAGTACCGACCCCTGATGCACTCCCACCTTCACCTCAAACTCACCACTGTTCCCGCCCTTCGTCCTTACAGCTGTGCGTGCTCTTGTGTACATTGCCATCACTACTCTGATCAACCATTCCTCCACTCCTAACTTCCTCAATGCCCATGTCACTACTTCACGTGGAACCCTATCGAATGCTTTCTCCAGATCAACAAACCCATAAGAAAGATGAATGTAGGAAGATGACATTAGAAACAAATTGACCTGCAAGTTTAAAGGAGGCGGAGGCCTAACATACTGGATTAGAGAGCAGCCTGAGAGCAAGACTATGACCAGAGATAGCTTTATGCTCGTCATCATGAGTTAGCAACATGATTGACGAATTTTCGAAGCTCCACACGGTCTCCACTTTTTCAAAGTTAAGTCTGTTCACAATTGTATTTTGTCGTAACTGTATTTTATCTTTCGGCGTGTGAACTTATAGTGTATCCCTTGGATGTTTCTCGGTGTTTATCTTTCATAAATTAATCGTTTGTTTGCCGCGCGGCGTGTGAGGCCTTGCAGCCTCAGGCTTCCCCCGTCGAAGCTTGTTTCTTCCTTCACTGGTTTTGCTAGGTTTTTTGATTTTCCCTTCTCCCCCAAACTTCACCGAACATCTACTATTTGTCTAACGTTGTAACCCCCACAACCCCCCCCCCCCCCCCCCAAAACACAAAAAAAACACATTTCCCTTTCTCCTCGTGTGCTTTTGTCCCATCGTGTGCTTTTGCCTCTGCCCACGTGCACTGTCTCGCCCCCGCCCCCATTTTCCCCTTGCCTTCCACCCTTTGCCCTGTTCAAGTGACTCGTGGTTGTCCCTATAGGCTCCCTCTCCCCCATTGGAATTTTTGTGAATATAAGATTGTTCTTCACGGTTCTGTTTAAATATGTTTAAACTTTCCCCTGGAGTGTTTTATTCAGTCGTATATTACAACACGCTGTTTTTCTTCCTATTTAAAAGGCTACTTTCAATTTCTTCTTCAACTCATTCCATTTCAAAAAAATATTCAATCTCTTATAATTCTTCCTCACGACATGCTCTAAATTCTCATTCATTCCACCCCTCCTCCATCGTTCTTAAACGGATCGCTAACTTGAAAATCACAACAAACCCAATTTGTTATAAATGTTCATCTTTCATTAATCATCCACTTTCTAAACTCCCCCCTTGCCCCTCCCATCAAAATCTCCCCACTTGCCCCTCCCCTCCTAAACTCCCCCCTTGCCCCTCCCCTCCTAAACTCCCCCCTTGCCCCTCCCCTCCAAATCTCCCCCCTTGCCACTCCCCTCCTAAACTCCCCCCTTGCCCCTCCCCTCCTAAACTCCCCCCTTGCCATTCCCCTCCTAAACTCCCCCCTTGCCCCTCCCATTCAAAACTCTTACCCAACCCCTCCCCTTCAAATCTACCCCCCAACCACCCCCCCCAAATTCTCCCTCCTCCCACCTCATTCTCCTCCCCACTTTGTCTCCATTCTATCTCATACCTCCACCTCCCCCAACCTTCTACTTTCCTCTGCCCCCCCTCAAACAACCCCTCACTGTGCCTCATCCCATCACCATCAAACCTTTCATCCTCCTCATCCTTCCCTTTCTTGTAACTCTTCTGTAATCTCTGACACACTATCAACTGCTCTTCCGACCTCCCCCTCTCACCCTTCATCTGACCCTACCCCTCCCCTCCCCTGTCCTGCACCCGATGCTCCCCCTCTCTCCTCATTAACGGTATAGACCTCAAACATCCGGGGCCTTCGCTCAAGGCCCCGGATAGATCTGATTGATCTCTCCATTCAGGTTGCTTCTGACAATCCAGACTTGATCTGCTTAACAGAAACTTTCCTCCTTCAAGATGTCTCTTATTCCTTAATATCTCTCCCTGGTTACTCCCTCCTCCGGTATGATAGACCTGAGCCTCGTCCTGGTGGTGGGGTGGCTATCTTTATCAAAAACTCTCTTCCTCACTCTCCTTGCACTGCCCTCTCTCCACCTCACCCCCAGGAGTACCTCTGGCTACGGCTTCCTCTCCGCTCCCATCTTTTGTTCATATGTGTTCTGTACCGTCCTCCAAACAGTGATGACTCCATTTACATTTCACTGTCGGACAACATGGACCAACTTCTATCAGCTCATCCAAACTCCCTCTTCCTCATATGTGGCGACTTCAACTGTCATCATGCCAGCTGGCTGGGTGTGGGTTCATTTCTCACCAGCCATGGCACCTCAGCAAAGTGCTTCTGAGACTCATTGGGACTGACACAATCTGTCAATTTCCCGACCCAGATCTCAGTCAATGGAGTATCTTCTCTTCTGGACTTGGTTATGACTAACTTCCCTGCAAATGTCTGCTGCTCTTCTTCTGCTCCAATCGGCTCATCTGATCATGTGCTTGTTAAAGTGGACATCTCTCTGGCCATTCTTAGAGAGCCTCCTCAGCGCCGACGAGTCTGGCATTTCACTCAGGCCGACTGGCACGGTCTGCAAGCAGCCATCAATCATCTGGACTGGTCTCCCATCTCTACTGCCTCTGACATCAATTCTTCCTGGGAATTCTTCCAAAGCAAACTGCTCTCTCTCATGCACAGATTTATCCCATCTCGTCTTCAGTTGTCTTACCCTTCCTCCCATCCATGGTACACTGAATCTTGTGATGAGGCAGTTGCCCTGAAACAACTTGCCTTTGCCTCTTGGAAGGCAAATCCAACTGAAGGCAAACTCAGTTCCTTCCACCAAGCTCGAAACAAGTGTGTGTCTACCCTCAGGTGTGCCAGGAAGCACTATCTCTCCACACTTAAGATTGAACTCTCAAACCTGTCTCCTTCCTCCAAATCCTGGTGGCGTCTGCTCAAATCCGTTTCTGGTGTTTGTTCCCCCTCCATTCCCTCCCTTACCTCAAATGGCTACACAGTTGACACCGCACATGACAAAGCTGAATGCCGCAACTCTGTGTTTGCCTTCAAATCTTGTGTCCCAAACCCATCTCTCTGTTACCACCTTTCCCAGTCGAACCCAACTGCTCCTGGAACCTGTGTCCTTCTCTCCTGACAAGGTGGAGAAGTTTTTATCAAACCTCGACTCTGATTCTGCAACTGGACCAGACGGCATCAGCCCTCGGGTCCTAAAATCCTGCTCTGCCACTCTATCTCACACTCTCTCTGTTCTTTTCACCCTCTCTTTTGCTCAAGGTCATCTGCCAGCATCTTGGAAATCAGCAAACATTACCGCTTTACACAAAAAAGGTGCAAAAACAGATCCTTGCAACTACAGACCAATCAGCCTGCTTCCAATTATCAGCAAAGTCATGGAATCCATCATTGCTTCGGATATCAAATCCTTCCTCTTCTCCAATGGCTTGATCTCTGATCATCAATTTGGATTCAGACCAGGTCACCTAAAATGGCCACACAGCTGACTCCGCACGTGAAAAAGCTGAATGCCTCAACTCTGTGTTTGCCTCTAAATCTTGTGTCCCAAACCCATCCCTCTCTGTACCCACCGTACCCAGTCGTACCCAGCTGCTCCTGGACTCTGTGTCCTTTCCTCCTGACAAGGTGGAAAAGTTTCTGTCAACCCTCGACTCGGATTCTGCAACTGGACCTGACGGCATCAGCCCACGTCCTAAAATCCTGTTCTTCCGCTCTTTCACTCCCCTCTCTGTTCTCTTCACCCTCTCTTTTGCTCAAGGTCATCTTCCATCTGCTTGGAAATCTGCCAACATCACCGCTTTGCACAAAAAAGGTGCAAAAACAGATCCCAGCAACTACAGACCAATCAGCCTTCTCCCAATTATCAGCAAAGTCATGGAATCCATCATTGCTTCAGATATGAAATCTTTCCTCTTCTCCAATGGCTTGATCTCTGATCATCAATTTGGTTTCAGACTTGGACACTCGACTCTGGACATGCTGCTTCTGCTTTCTCAACAATGGATGGAGGTCCTCAATGCCAAACAGGAAATTAGAGCAGTCTCCCTTGACATATCACGTGCCTTCGATACGGTCTGGCACCCCGCTCTGCTCACCAAACTCTCCTCTTTTGGTATCCATGGAAATCTCCACGCATGGCTGGCGGACTTCCTCTCTGGTCGTAGTCAACGTGTGGTCCTGAATGGATTTCTCTCATCTCCCCTTCCTGTTCTGGCTGGAGTTCCCCAAGGTAGTGTTTTGGGCCCTGTGCTATTTCTGGTCTTCATCAATGATCTCTCTGACTCTCTTGAAATTCCTCTGTATCTCTTTGCTGATGACTCTACTCTCTGTCGCTCCATTCTTCATCCCTCAGATCGGCAGTCTGCAGCCTCCTCACTTCTCTGCAGACCTGGACAAAATCACAGACTGGGCAAACAAGTGGAACATGTCTTTCAATCCTGACAAATCTCACACTCTTACGATGTCTCTCCGAAAAGACCGACTGGACAACCCTCCCATCCACTTTCTGAATAATCCTCTCCAAAAAGTTCTGTCACTCAAGCTTTTGGGTCTCACTATCTGCCATGATCTTTCCTGGGAAAACCACATTTCAAATCTGGCCTCCAAAGCCAGTCGCCAACTGGGCATCCTCCGTCGTGCGAAGTCCTTCCTTGGCACACCTGAGCTCCTCACCACATACAAGGCTTTCATCCACAGCTCAATGGAATACTGCTCTCCCCTCTGGGCTGGTGCTCCTGCCTCACACCTAGCTCGTCTTCACGCTGTTGAAACCAAAGCATTCAGAATCATTGCAATCTCCCGCGATGAAGCTAACTCCAAGGGCCTCTCACTCACTCACCGCAGGCAGGTTGGTGGTCTTTCCGTCTTCTACCGACTCCTCTCTGGCCTTGCCCCCCCAACTCTCTCTGGGCTCTGTCCCGCAAATATTCCTACAAGTCGCACAAGATCTGCCTGCAACCCTCTTATGGTTAAACTGCCAAAATCTAGGCTCTCTGCTCACCTTCACTCTTTCATTCCCCTTTTCTCCCGCCTCTGGAACAAACTCCCCCACTCCCTTCAATCCCACTCCTCCCTCCAGGTCTTTAAAACAGCTGTTCACCACCATCTCTTATCTTCCCCCATCCAAAACCTTGATCTTTTCTTCCCCCACTAATTCACCCCAGAGTCCTTGGTGTTCATATGTTTTATACCTCTCCCACCTCCCCCCATGTCCTCCCAGTGTCCCTGCTCTCAAATGTTGTGTTTGTGTCCTTCCCCCTCTCTCCCCATCTTGTCTGCCGCTCCCCTTGTTTTTTGTGTTTTGTGTGTCGGTTTGACTTTTTGTGTGATTAATGTTAGCTCTTTCACGAGCCTCGATCTTGTATACAAAAAAAAAAAAAAATTAGCATTTAGTTTATATATTTGGGAGGGATCTTGTCTCGATGTTGAATTCAACAAAGCATCAGGATAGGCATCTGGCCTCATCAGGCTCTCAGGTCTACATCATTTTGATCCTGATGAGCCCCAACAAGGGTGAAACTGGGAGGTCGATTGGCTTTGACGAGTTGTGGAATCACCAAGTTTCCAGTGCTGATGGCCTCGTGAAATGTGACTTCAGGTGTTAAAACGTTTTCTGGTAGTCTATCTTTGAGGCTATTACTTTAGCCCAAAATGCTATCTTAGGCTATGACACTGGAAGGGGAAGTTTAATATTTGTATTATGAGTTGCAGACAGCTGTCATCATGGGTGAGACACATATTTATCGATGACATCATATACGTATTCTAAAGAGATCAAATTACATCGATGAATAATTCAATTAAGTTAAGCTTAGCAGCACACACCTTGAGAACCATCTGCAGGTGTTTCATCAAGCGACATTCCCAACTGATTCTCCCCCACGGCCTTGTCGTTACCGCACTTCACGGCCCGTGCTGCCTCACTGGACCTGTCGTTGTGCTCCAAATGACCGTAAACAATGTACCAAATGAACGTATGCAACGTACGTAGGCGAGGCATCTTCGCTTGAAATCCAAGGTCACGGCCGTGACCTGGCACTGCAAACACAGAAAGAGGTGGCGGGGAAAATTTAATGCATTTCTATTGGCACATCCTACATAATCTATTTTCACAATGACAAGCAAAGTAATTCCACATATCCAATATGTCCCTTAATAGGTAAAATAAGCATCATGACGCCAACGTATGCGTGCACGAGAAGCACATTAACGATAGAAGCCGATTAATAACACGACTAGACATGGTTGTTATTGTTAATATAGTGAAGACAAAAAAGAAATACAAAAAATCATACCGATAGTAGGTTTGTAATTGCGGAGTGGCGGTACGCCCATGCGCCGCTCCATTCCACAAAAATGGGACTGTCTATGCACAGCAGAAAGCACCTTCTTGGGGCTGCCATCTTCAGCAGAGTTGTTCCCTTCACCATGGCTCGTCGTTTCAGCATCGTGTGTCTGATCAGCTTCCTCGCTCACCTTCCTGGCACTAAAACAGCACGACCGGTTCAGATAGGAACCCTCTTCGGTAGCTACTTCAAATAAAGGATTTCCAGTTCCCAAGAAACTTGGGAGAATCCAAATTCAAAATTACAAGCGTTACGCCTTGGTCCCCCGTCGGTGAAATTATGTGAGTTGACAAAGTGGAAGACGCAAGGTGGCCATCTTGGATTTTGGCATGGCAACCCAATTTTCAATAGCGTTCTCCCTTATGCATAGATACACCCACACACCAGATTGGCGACCCACTTTTCAATAGCGTTCGTCCTTATGCCTAGATACACCCACACACCAGATTAGAAGTTGGTACTTCGCTTATTTTTCAAGATATTCCGCTCACAAGGTTCAGACAAACATGGCGGCGGCCATCTTGGATTTTGACGTGGCGACCCAATTTTCAATAGCGTTCTTCCTTATGCCTAGTTAGATGAGAGAATCCATTCAGGGCCACACGTTGACTGTGAACGGAGAGGAAGCCCGCAAGCCATGCGTGGAGGTTACCATGGATACCATAAGAGGAGAGTTTGGTGAGCAGAGCGGGGCACCAGACCGTATCGAAGGCATGAAATACACTAGATGACCAAAAGTATGCGGACACCCCTTCTAATCTTTGGATTCGGCTGTTTCATCCATACCCATTGCTGACAGGTATATTGTTGCGGTTTTGAGAACCCACACTTGTAAATATAACATCATTAATGGTTAAACGGTAACACCCCATAGATAGGCCACAAGCAACACGCAGGTCACCTTAGGACGTCAGTTATTTCTTAGTATGTGTTTAGATAAGGCTATTCCCAGTAGTTGCATCTGCGTTGTGTCAAACAAATAAGGGTAGGTCCCATCCGTTCAGTTTGGCAGCCTCCCCTCCAAGCGACGCCATTAAGCGCTAGCCATCGCCCTCGCCCTTTAGGGCCAGCGGCGTTTGCAACCTCGCTGGGCTTCCGCTCAAACCAGCCCAGAAACCCACGAGGTAAGGCCCGAAAAGAGGGCGGAGCGCCAGGATGGAGGTGTGGCCACGTCAACCAGCCATCAAGGCGGAGCCGGTAAACACCAGCCAACCAGGGCTGAGGTGAGGTCGCCTGACAGGGCGTGGCTTTGGGCTCTGAGAGCGTTCGCTGGCTTGGTTATAAAAGCACGCACGCAAAGCCCTCAAAAGGACTTACAGAGGGAGCTTGTGTTACAAAGGACTGATGAGAAGGACTTGGACAATTTGCGCTTTGCAAGAGGACTTGTGTGAAGGTTGGCTTTTGAAAAGAACTTACGGAGCAGCGCTCATTGTGAAAGGAATTGCGCTTTACGAGAGGGAGAGACGCACTGTGGCCACCAGCTTTACCAAGGGCGAGCACGCAGCACGCATTTGCCGAGAACTGCAGCGTGCATTGGGAAAGGGGCGTTTGGAGCGGGTAACACCGGGAGCGCATGTAAAGGTGCTGGTGCACATATTACATACGCGGCCAAGGGCCACGAAGTCGCGCTAGCCCAGCTTACCTTTCCCCGTCACGATAATTGTCCGCTCACCTACGCTACGTGGAGAGCTGCCTGCCGGGTTTCGTCTGCTGGAGCCGGACCGGAGCCTGGACACCATCGCCGGACCTCCCACCCTACCATCTACATCCCCGCGTGAGTCTGAAGTCTGAGACCGAATCTGAGAGCGATCGGGCCCGTGTCCAGGGAATAGAATAAGACTGTTTAAGACTGCCCTGTGTACTTTTCCTTCCTCTTTCTTTCTTGCAGATTCTTTCGTTTCCTCTTCTTGTACAAATTGTGAATAAATTCCTTGTTCTTTCTGGTTTCCTCTTAATCCGATCGTCCTAGTCTTTTCTCCATTGGGTAAACGCGGCACGATTCGGAATCGCTATAATCGGGTTAGTCATTGTTAACAGCTCGGGTCGCGGATTGCTATCCGCTCGGCAATATTCCAACAATATCCGTGATTCGGGCGGGAGTTATTCCCTTGCTTCACGGTCGGTGGTAGTAATTAGGTAATAGGACTAAAGTTCGACCAACAACCCTACTTACCACCGACCGGAAGGAACGTGATAACTTCGGATCGCGTCGGCCAGATAAAAGGACAAGGGGATTAACCGAATAACCCCCTCTTGATAAGGGGAAGGCCGATGTCGGAAATCCGCAACAATTGGTGTCTGGGAGTGGGATTTGGACCCGAACCAAATTTTATTATCTTTTGGACAAAATTTGGTCAAAATTACGACGACCGAAATTTTATTAACACCCAAATTTGAATCGTGCCATGGATAGCAAAGGCGATCGGATGCCGGTGGGGGTAGAAGAGGAGGAAGGGTTAGAGGCAATCCAGGACCCCCGGGAAGAAGTGGGACAATTGGGAGAGATGGAGGAGGAAATTAATGAGGATGCAGCAGTAGGGGTGGCAGAGGAACAAAATGGTGGCGCCTCGCACATGGCGACGAGGGCCGCGCCCGCTGCGCAAATGGGAGGGATGGATATGCAGAACCTCATTGCGCAGCTACAGGCAGCCATACAAATGGAGATGGCAAAGAATAGTAAGCAAATGGAAAATAGAATGGGGGAGCAATTGGAAAACCAAATTGGGGGATGAAGAAACGATGTGGGGAACCAAATTGGGGGATTGAGAGACGGGTTAAGTAATTTGGAAAATAGAATGGGGGAGCAATTGGGAAGTCAAATTGGGGGGTTAGAAAGCAAATTGGGGGGATTAGAAAGCAAATTAGGGGGCCAATTGGAGGACGTGGGTAGCCAAATGAAGGAAATGAAGGATGGGATAACGGGGTTGGAAAACAGGATGGCCACCCAGGAGAACCAAATGGAAGGAGTGAAGGATGGGTTAACGGGGTTAGAAGACAAGATGGGGGGCCGATTGAGGGAAATGGGGGATAAATCCGCCCGGGAAATAAAACAAATGGGGGATCAGATAGAGGAGGTAAAGAACAGGCTGGAAGGCAAAATGGACGCCCAAAAGAATGAGTTGGAACAAATGAGGGCGGCATCTAAGATAACTCTAAGACCGGAAGGAACGTGATAACTTCGGATCACGTCGGCCAGATAAAAAAGACAAGGGGATTAACCCCCTCTTGATAAGGGGAAGGCCGACGTCGGAGATCCGCAACAATACAATCAAGCACAAAGCCATGCAATCTCCATGGACAAGCATTGGCAGTACAATGGGCCGTACTGAAGAGCTGAGTGACTTTCAAAGTGGCAACGTCATAGGATGCCACCTTTCCAACAAGTCAGTTGGTCAAATTTCTGCCCTGCTAGAGCTGCCCCGGTCAACTGTAAGTGCTGTTATTGTGAAGTGGAAACGTCTAGGAGCAACAACAGCTCAGCCGCGAAGTGGTAGGCCACACAAGCTCACACAACGGGACCGCCGAGTGCTGAAGCATGTAGCGCATAAATATTGTGTGTCTCGGTTGCAACCCTCACTACCGAGTTCCAAACTGCCTCTGGAAGCAACGTCAGCACAAGAACTGTTCGTCGGGAACTTCATGAAATGGGTTTCCAAGGCCGAGCAGCTGCACACAAGCCTAAGATCACCATGCACAATGCCAAGTGTCGGCTGGAATGGTGTAAAGCTCGCCGCCATTGGACTCTGGATCAGTGGAAACGCGTTCTCTGGAGTGATGAATCATGCTTCACCATCTGGCAGTCGGACGGACGAATCTGGGTTTGGTGGATGCCAGGAGAACACAACCTACGCAAATGCATAGTGCCAATTGTAAAGTTTGGTGGAGGAGGAATAATGGTCTGGGGCTGTTTTTCATGGTTCGGGCTAGGCCCCTTAATTCCAGTGAAGGGAAATCTTTACGCTACGGCATACAATGACATTCTAGACAAGTGTATGCTTCCAACTTTGTGGCAACAGTTTGGAGAAGGCCCTTTCCTGTTTCAGCATGACAATGCCCCCATGCACAAAGCAAAGTCCATACAGAAATGGTTTGTTGAGATCGGTGTGGAAGAACTTGACTGGCCGGCACACGGCCCTGACCTCAACCCCATCAAACACCTTTGGGATGAATTGGAACACCGACTGCGAGCCAGGCCTAATCGCCCAACATCAGTGAGTGCCCGGCCTCACTAATGCTCTTGTGGCTGAAAGGAAGCAAATCCCCGCAGCAATGTTCCAACATCTCGTGGAAAGCCTTCCCAGAAGAGTGGAGGCTTTTATAGCAGCAAAGGGGGGGGGGGGGGGACCAACTCTACATTAATGCCCATGATTTTGGAATGAGATGTTCGATGTTTGGATGTCCAAATACTTTTGGTCATGTAGTGTATGTCAAAGGAGACAGCTCTGATTTCTTGTTTGGCATTGAGGACCTCTATCCATTGTTGGGATGGTAGAATCAGCATGTCCAGAGTGGAGTGACCTGGTCTGAATCCAAATTGATGATCCGAGATTAAGCCATTGGAGAAGAGGAAGGATTTGATATCAGAAACTATGATGGATTCCATGACCTTGCTGATTATTGGGAGCAGGCTGATTGGTCTATAGTTGCAATGATCCGTTTTGCACCTTTTTGTGTAAAGCGGTAATGTTGGCTGATTTCCAAGCAGATGGAAGATGATCTTGAGCAAAAGAGAGGGTGAAGAGAACAGAGAGAGGGTGAGATGGAGCACCTGAGCAGGATTTTAGGACCCATGGGCTGATGCCATCTGGTCCAGTTGCAGAAGCAGAGTCGAGGTTTGACAGAAACTTCTCTACCTTGTCAGGAGAGAAGGACACAGAGTCTAGGAGGAGCTGGGTTCGACTGGGTAAGGTGGGAACAGAGAGAGATGGGTTTGGGACACAAGATTTTGAGGCAAACGCAGAGTTGAAGCATTCGGCTTTGTAACATGTGGTGTCACTTGTGTAGCCATTTGAGGTAAGGGAGGGGATGGAGGGTGGAACAAACACCAGAAACAGATTTGACCAGATGCCTCCAGGATTTGGAGGAGGGAGACAGGTTTTGGAGTTCAGTTTTGAGAGTCGAGAGATAGTGTTTTCTGGCTCTCCTGAGGGTAGACACACACGTGTTCCGAGCTTTGTGGTTGGTGTATGTGATGAGGATTCCACCTCTGGTGTTTGAGCTGTCTGTGTTTATGGGTGTATAGTTGGGGGTGGTCGGTGTATGTGATGAGGCCTCCACCTCTGGTGTTTGAGCTGTCTGTGCTTTTGGGTGTATAGTTGGGGATGGTCGGTGTTTTGGTTTTCTCATGTATTTTGGTTTCTTGTATGATGGCTATATGAATATTTGTGAGAATGAAGTGTTTAAGTTGCATGACCTTGCTGATGAGGCCATCTGTGTTGTACTGAAGGATATTAAGGGGTGTGTTTCATCGGTGGAGGAGGTTGGGGTCCCGGGTTGGTTTATATGTCTCCAACTAGAATAAGGAGAAAAGGGAGGACTGCCAGGGGAAGGTCACTCCCCAAAGAAGAAGAATGAAAATAATAAATAAATCAATAAATGTTTGGCGTGGATATGTGATGCACATGTGTGAGAGTGATATGTGGTGATTTGAGTGATTCTGTGAGGCGTTCGTGAGGAAGACGAGAGGGAATGGGCCGGTCCATGTGGACTGATCGGCGCTCTGACAGTGACCACACTGCTCCGACGAATCAGCAGGGAATAGTGGGGAAGATTTGGTCCCCGTCTTGTGTTGGAGGGTGCAACCACCGTGAAGAGGCATCCCCATTAGTTGCGGTTCCAAAGGGTATTTCTAATGGGTATTTGTTTCTAAAGGGCATTTGGAAAGGGTATTTCAAAAGCGTATTTCAAATGGGTATTTCTAATGGGTATTTCTAATGGGTATTTGTAATGGGTATTTCTAATGGTTATTTCTAATGAGTATTTCTAATGAGTATTTTTAATGAGTATTTTTAATGAGTATTTTTAATGAGTATTTTTAATGAGTATTTTTAACGGGTAATTGTAATGTGCAATTCCAGCAATTCTGGCAAACCCCCGCTCTTGCAGGGAAAATGGCCTTAAAATGCCTGTTGTTGTTGTTGTTGTTGTTGTTGTTGTAATGTGCAATTCTAATCGGTTCTAAAGGGTAATCTTAAAGGGTTGTAAAGAGTAATTATAAGCGGTCCTAAAGTGTAATCTTCATGGGTTTCGTTTGTTTATAGGCTTTGCCTGTTTCATATTAAAAATGCCAAACTGAGCCACTCTCTTCGGACACAGGTGCGAGTTTTTTTTCATTTTGACCCTCGTGACCCCAATTCCCATGCCCCTTGGAGCATGAATACAGGGATCAAATCCAATAAATTGTTAAATATTTAATATGTCCCCCAATGTTCATCTATCTTCTAGCTATATATATATATATATATATATATATATATATATATAATATATCTATATATATATAAAACACAGTTTGTGTGTGTGTAATGTTACCGATAGACTCCTAAACGGAGAGGCTCACGTGCTTGATATTTGGCATAGACATGGCCATTGAGCCTGGGAAGAACATGGCTGACCTAAAAAAAAAAGATTCATAATTTTTTTTACCATATTTTTACCTCAGCGCATTTCAGCAAGGAATATTATGCACGGAATCTGACCGGTGGCAGAGCAGCACGCTGATTCGCTCAGAGCGATCACGTGATGTTCCTTGCCGCCATTAACTCAGTTACGCGTTCGCACGTATTTCAGAGCGAAAAGCGATTGCGTTTTTTACATTTCAGCGAGGAACATTGCCATTCACACCACATAGGTTTTTTTTTTCTTTCATCTTTACGAGATCCATATTTTTTATTCATATTTACCTCAGCGCATTTCAGCGAGGAATATTATACACGGAATCTGATCAGGCTTTTGCTTTTGGGTCTCACTCAAGCTTTTGGGTCTCACTATTTGCCATGATCTTTCCTGGGAAAACCACATTTCAAATCTGGCCTCCAAAGCCAGTCGCCGACTGGGCATCCTCCGTCGTGCGAAGTCCTTCCTTGGCACACCTGAGCTCCTCACCACATACAAGGCTTTCATCCGCAGCTCTATGGAATACTGCTCTCCCCTCTGGGCTGGTGCTCCTGCCTCACACCTAGCCCGTCTTCACGCTGTTGAAACCAAAGCGTTCAGAATCATTGGAATCTCCCGCGATGAAGCTAACTCCAAGGGCCTTTCACTCACTCACCGCAGGCAGGTTGGTGGTCTTTCCGTCTTCTACCGACTCCTCTCTGGCCTTGCCCCCCCAGCCTTCTCTGGGCTCTGCCCCCCAAATATTCCTACAGGTCGCACAAGATCTGCCTGCAACCCTCTTATGGTTAAACTGCCAAAATCAAGACTTTCTGCTCACCTTCACTCCTTCATTCCTCTTTTCTCCCACCTCTGGAACAAACTCCCTCACTCTCTTCAATCCCACTCCACCCTCCAGGTCTTTAAAACAGCTGTTCACCACCATCTCTTATCCTCCCCCATCCAAAACCTTGATCTTTTCTACCCCCGCTAATTTCGGGCCCCTTGTGTTTTATACCTCTCTCCCCCCGCCCCCCCCCCCCCTCCCCATCCCACGCCTCCTGCCCCCAAGCCCTCTCCCTCCCACACTTCTCCCTGCTCTCAAATGTTGTGGTTGTGTGCTTCCCCTTCTCTCCCCATCTTGTCTTCCACTCCCTCTTTTTGTATATTTTGTTTGTCTGGTTGATTTGTTTGTGAAATAAATGTTAGCTCTTTCACGAGCCTCGATTCAGTATACAAAAAAAAAAAAAAAAAAAAAAAAAAAAAAAAAGGTGGCAGAGCAGCGCACTGATTCGCTCAGAGCGATCACGTGATGCTCCTTGCCGCCATAAACTCACAGTTACGCGTTCGCATGTAATTCACACGTTCAAAACAAACGAGATCCACGAAGCGAGTTGGTCGAGTCGTGCTAACCAAGATGGCGACACGGCGGCTTCACTTTTCACGGAGTATGAGCGTTCTATATATTTTCAATTCAGTGCGCCCGACTCGCTCACGTACTTGATTTGTGGCATAGACATGGCCATTGGGCCTTCACGGTGTAATTTGTGCGAGGCTTTTGTCCGAGTGAGCTTGAGTCGAGAGGGCGAATGTACGGGTTGGGAATGTACGGGTCTCCCTTCCCCCGCCCGGCAACGCCGGTACTGGAGGGCGTCACAGGATCGGTGAGTCTCCAAAATCCGCTTCGTGCTGTTGCGAAGATGCAGGACGATGTCGCGATTGTTTTGCTGCGCTCCGACCATGAGAACTGCAACGTCATTGTTGACTGCCCCTCCCCCTCCCCCTCTCCCCTCCCCATCCCACCCTCCCCCTCCCCCAATATATATACAGACTTGGCATTTAATATGGAATTTTTTTTTTTCTTGACTTGGGTTTACTTTCTTAACTCAATATATCAATCTGGTGAGTTTCTTTTACACTTTGGTGATTTATTTGTTAAAAGGACCATGTCACTGTCTGTCGCAGCAAGAAGTCAACAACAGGATTATATCACAGGTGGCGTGGCAAAATGTACGGACAGGTGCATTTGATGATTGGCTTCACAGTCGGGTATACAGGGGTTGTTGCGTTCTGTATTAGTGGAAAACAACTGCTGCACGTCTCCAAAAGTTATTGCCGCTTCCTCTGGAGATGGTCCGTCAACTCGACAATGCACTCACATGCAATATATATATATACTAGTGGGGTCACCCGTGGGAATCCCACGGGCATGGACGTGTGTGACATTTCGACAAATTGAGTTAGATGCTGCACCTGCACATGCAGTTTCACAATAATTAAAAAAAAAAAAAAAACACACACACACACACACACACACACACACACACACACACACACACACACACACACACACACACACACACACACACACACACACACACACACACACCTCGTTTTTTCATTTCTGTATCTCACAATTCGGTCTCTCTCTTATTCACACACCCACACAAACACACACACACATACACCGACACACATACACACACATATACACATACACACAAACACACATGCACATCCACACACACACACACACATATGCACGCACACGTGCATGCACACGTACACACACATGTACACCGACACATGCATATACACATACACACATATACACATACACATATGTATACACACACATGCACACACAGACACACATACGCATGCATACACATACACACATATACACACATACACACACACACACACATATGTACACCCACACACATATATATACACATACAGACACACATATATACACATACAGACACACACATATATACACACACATACACACGTGTACACACACATGTACACCGACACACATGCACACACATACACATACATACATATATATATATATATATATATATATATATATATATATATATATATATATATATATATATATATATATATATATATATATACAGACTTGGCATTTAATATGGAATATTTTTTTTGTGGGGGTGAACTTACTTTTCAACATGTCTTAGAACCAAAAGTTCATTGGAATTATGTTGAAATTATTCCAGATTTTGTTAATGTGACCTTTAAAAGAAACAAAAACCACATTTGACATTTTGAAACAAATAAACTGATCCTTGAAAGTGATGTAAACTGATATCGAACTCAATTCATGGACATGACTGTGTTAAACTTCTGTATGTTTTCCAGAAGTATCTCTTTATTTTGCACATTAGCCAAATTTTTTTTTAACAAAAACAAAAGTTAAATTACGACTGGGATTACGGACAGTAAAATTACAGTTCAGTACGTCGAGCAACCCCCACGAGCATTCAGGAGAGCACGTACACGTCGAGGCATGCTGTTCACGAGATTTGCCAAGGTTTGGACAGGAATCGCTTGCCATGCAGTGACAATAGCCTGCTGCAATTCACGCACAGAGGTCGGCTGCTGGTCCAAGTTGTCGATTTGACGCGTTAATTCTGCCCACAAGTTCTCTATCGGATTCATATCCGGGGACATGGCAGGCCACTCCATATGCTCTACACCACGGTCAACAAGAAAGTGTTGGATCATGCGAGCTCGATGAGGCCGTGCATTGTCATCTTGGAAGACAAAGTTTCCTCGAAAGGCTGCACGAGCAAATGGAAGCAATGTTTCTTCCAGAATGGCCCTGTACTTTAACTGGGAGCTCGATGAGGCCGTGCATTGTCATCTTGGAAGACAAAGTTTCCTCGAAAGGCTGCACGAGCAAATGGAAGCAATGTTTCTTCCAGAATGGCCCTGTACTTTAACTGGTTCAGGTTTCCATTCAGAACAACCAGGTCAGTTTTGCCCCCTGCATGAAAAGCAGCCCAAACGGTCACCCCACCACCTCCAGCTTGGACTCTTGGCACTATACAATCTTTGTTGTGGGCTTCATGCACTTGTCTGTGCACTCGGACGCGGCCATCCTGACGATAGACCAGAAATCTAGACTCGTCACTGAAGATCACGTGATTCCAGTGTCCTGGTTGCCATTGACGGTGCTCTCTGGCCCACTGCAATCGGCGCTGGCGGTGTTGTCTGGTCAGGCGTGGCTTTCTCAGGGGACGCCTGGCACGATAGCTTGCTTGAACCAGTCGTTGTTTGACTCGCCTTCTGGATACAGGCACATTTGTCATTTGCTGCCACTCAGCCCTAAGCCGAAGAGCTGACTTGGTACGGCCATTGCGGACTAACCGGTGCAGCTGGCGATCATCCCTCCTTGTGGTTCTGCGGGGAAGTCCTGGCCTCGGTATTGGAGTAGGGACACCCCTCTGAACATTTCGTTTCAGGATCTTTGACACCTGACCTTGAGTGATGCCATACTGCCGAGCAATAGCACGCTGTTTCATGCCGTAATTTCGTAAAGCCACCACTCCATGACAAACAGCATTGTCGAGTTGACGGACCATCTCCAGAGGAAGCGGCAATAACTTTTTGAGACGTGCAGCAGTTGTTTTCCACTAATAGAGAACGCAACAACCCTTGTATACCCGACTGTGAAGCCAATCGTCAAATGCACCTGTCCATACATTTTGCCACGCCACCTGTGATATAATCCTGTTGTTGACTTCTTGCTGCGACAGACAATCAGTGGCATGGTTCTTTTAACAAATAAATCACCAAAGTGTAAAAGAAACTCCCCAGATTGATATATCGAGTTAAGAAAGTAAACTCAATTCAAGAAAAAAAAAAATATTCCATATTAAATGCCAAGTCTGTATATATATATATATATATATATATACACACACATACACACATGTACACCCACACACACACACACACACACACCCACACACACACACACACACCCACACACACACACACACACACACAGACAAATGTACATCGACACACATGCACACACATATATATATATATATACACATATATACACACACACACACACACACACACACACACACACACACACACACACACACACACACACACACACACACACACACACACAGACATATATATATACACACATACACATATATGCACGCACACACACACACACACACACACACACACACACACACACACACACACATATATGCACACGCACGCACACGCACACACGCACACGTCCCACATGTATATATCCCACATCCCACATGTATATACATGTTTAAAGTGTAAGTGCCCTTCCCCCCTCCCCCGTCCGGCAACGCTGAGTACTTCTGCTAGTAACTAATGAAATAAAAACGAAGAAATATCTCTGGGTAATTTCCTGAAACTCGGTGAAATTCGCTGAAATTCGCTGAAATTCGCTTGGTGTATCGGTGAAATATTTTATTTGGGCGGTGTATAATTGCTTCGACCGAAATATCTCTAAGCAATTTCCCGTCTGTGTTTCATGTCCATGCACACGTGAAATGGAGTTTGTTTTTGCACACGTGAAATGAACATGTGAACCTTTACTTCCGGATAATAATGTTAAATGAAATAAAAACGAAGAAATATAGTGGGGTCACCCGTGGGAATCCCACGGGCATGGACGTGTGTGACATTTCGACATATTGAGTTAGATGCTGCACATTCATTTTTACAAAATGGTTACTGGCAAGTCATCAGATCCAGAAATGGTGTAATGAACACAATTTATTTATTTCACATAATATGTGACCCCTCACTCCTCTCCACCTGACACTCTCCTCTCTCCACCTGACACTCTCCTCTCTCCACCTGACACTCTCCTCTCTCCACCTGACACTCTCCTCTCTCCACCTGACACTCTCCTCTCTCCACCTGACACTCTCCTCTCTCCACCTAGCACTCCTCACCTCTCCAATCCCTCACACTCCTCACCTCTCCAATCCCTCACACTCCTCTCCTCTCCAATCCCTCACTCGCCTCTCCAATCGCTCCTCACTCGCCTCTCCAATCGCTCCTCACTCGCCTCTCCAATCGCTCCTCACTCGCCTCTCCAATCGCTCCTCACTCGCCTCTCCAATCGCTCCTCACTCGCCTCTCCAATCGCTCCTCACTCGCCTCTCCAATCGCTCCTCACTCGCCTCTCCAATCGCTCCTCACTCGCCTCTCCAATCGCTCCTCACTCGCCTCTCCAATCGCTCCTCACTCGCCTCTCCAATCGCTCCTCACTCGCCTCTCCAATCGCTCCTCACTCGCCTCTCCAATCGGCTTTCCCCGTCTCGTTTCTCTCGTTTTTCTCCCGTCTCGTTCTTTTTCTTGCTCCAAATCGGCCCGTCTCGCCCGTCGGCCCGTCGGAATCGGAAATCGGGCCGTCTTGCTTTCTTGCTTGCGCGTAAATAAATTGTGTTCATTACACCATTTCTGGATCTGATAACTTCCCAGTAACCATTTTGTAAAAATGAATGTGCAGCATCTAACTCAATATGTCGAAATGTCACACACATCCATGCCCGTGGGATTCCCACGGGTGACCCCGCAAGTTTGCATTGACGTTCGTCGATGGACTTGTTCGCCCATCTCATTCGCTTTCTTGCTACATCCTGTTCAAGTCTGCGTTCTTCATCGATCGTCTCATTCATTTTGGAAATAGAAGTTTCCACACAGCGCATGAATTGTCCCGATCCTCAAGAGGAAGTGTCTCGTAATCATCAAATGATAAATGGCAAGTAAATTATATTTGTATTGTGGAAAATTAAAGATTTCAAATAAACCTATTTAAAGTGTATGCGCACATAACTAATAAAAAAAACGAAGAAATATCTCTCGGTAATTTCCTGAAACATATTTTAGTTCCGGCTAATAATGTTGAATGAAATAAAAACGAAGAAATATATGTCGGCATCATTGTTGACGTTTTTGTGACGACTGTCATCAAACGAAAAAGTAATATATCTTAACGGAAAAGCAAAAGCGAATTTTTTATATATATCGACACGTTGCTGTCGGTGTCATGTTGGGGCGGTGTATGATACACCATGACGCGATTTTTAAAAATATATCTCTGCATTTTCCCGCGTGTGTGGAATGTTCTCAATTATTGCTGACACCGAGTCCAATACCATCGATAAAAATGAAATCATATGGTGAGTTAGATTGGAGATAAAGGCGTGAGAGAGACTCAATGGCCTTGAAGTTACAGGCGTTTGAGAATTCATTTCGTTCTATAAACGGCAACTTTCATTGGATTTTCTTCCCGTTTTTTTTTCAACCGAGTCTAAAACTATGTTAGCGACTGTGAAAAATGAAATGATATATCGAATTTGATTTGAAATAAAACTGGGAGAGAGAGCAAGACACCACGGGCCTACAAAACAGGCCTCAAAGCTATGCGAGTTAATAAAATGGTGGATATTTGTTTATAATTATATGCAGCCACTGCCAGAATGGGTGGAGCTATGGGTGGAGCTACTCTGCAAACCGAGTAAGCCACACCCCGGACAGATGCCCAACAGACAGACAGACAGACAGAATCATCTACGGCTATTATAATATAGATATACATACATGATGACATGCTGATGAAAGAAGAACATGTTGGCAAAAATTGGACACTAATAACCTCCTCTGCCTGGAAAAATAGCGTAAATGCATCTATTGGTGGAGTACTGGAGTAGGTATGCTTGTCAGTCCCCACGCATACAAAGCTCTCAATAAAGTCGAAAAAATATCATCGAGAATTATGATAGCTACTTTTAATGGAAACCCTCAAACAACAGTAATTAGTTGTTATAGTCCCACAAACGTACACGATGAAGTAGAAGTTGAGAGATTCTATCAAGACCTATCATCAGTAACCAGACAGGTATCGAAACATCACGTTAACTCTTGGAGGGGATTTTAATGCACAACTCGGATCATCAGAAGGCTTTAAATTTTCATATCATGTTCGCACTAACAGAAATGGCACAATGTTGAAAAACTTCTTAAAAGAGAATAACCTTTTATGCACAAATACCACTTTCCAGAAGAGACCAGGACAGCTATGGACACATTCAGCACCAAATGGAACAAAAGCACAACTTGACTACATTATTGTTAATCGGAAATGGAAAAACAGTGTCAGAAATTGCAGAGCATTCAACTCTTTTATAAGCGTAGGATCAGACCATCGCATTGTATCTGCAAGGATCCGCTTGAGCCTTCAAGCAAATAAAATGAAATCAAAAAGTAAACCACTTTATGACTGCTCTTGTCTCAAAAAGAACACAGATTAGTGTCGCCTTTTCACTTTGTTTGAAAAATAGATTTGCTGCTCTTCAAGAACAAAATACAACAAACTCGCCGAATAAAACATTTGCCAATTTTGAGACAGCCTGCAGAGAGTCTGCTTCTGGTACCATTCCTTTGAAACCAAAGAGGAAAAGTCGGATCTCATGGGAAACAGAGGAAATATGCCAGAAACGCAAAGAGCTACACAAAATGGCAGAAATTAAAAACTCTGCACCTTCAATGGAAAACATCAGGAATTACAACGAAGCACGAGCTGCACTTACCGATTCTTATGAGAGAGAACAGATTGACTATCTCCAGAGAAAAATTGATATGATAAATAATGCTACGAGTAACAAGCAATCTGCTGTGGCCTGGAAAACCGTAAACGAGATAAGCGGACGGAAATGCGGAAACAAATCCAAACTAAAAGCATCCAGCCAAGAAGAACGACTGAAACTCTGGCAAGAGCATTTCCAAAGCTTATTAGGGAAGCCACCTACAATCAAGGATGAAGTAATAACTCCTGTGATTTCAGATGAACTCGACATCAAAAAAAGGTCCCTTCACCATAGATGAACTCCATAAAGCTCTTAAAAAACATTCAAAACGGGAAAGCCTGTGGTCTAGATGACATTCCAGCCGAGATTTGGAAACTAGGTGAATTCGATGAGATTTTACTGAATTTGTGTAATGCTGTATACCAGGGGCGGGCAACCCCCGGCCCGCGGGCCACATCCGGCCCGCGAAGGCTTAGCGTCCGGCCCGCCACCCTGCTAGGCTTTATTATTGCAATCCGGCCCGCGGACCTCCCAGTAAAACTCATATCATTTGTAAATGTAAGAGTTTATATTTAGCCGGTCTGA
Source organism: Myxine glutinosa (assembly GCF_964187855.1). Lineage (NCBI taxonomy): Eukaryota > Metazoa > Chordata > Myxini > Myxiniformes > Myxinidae > Myxine > Myxine glutinosa. Next base: position 55,839,986 of record NC_136272.1, read on the forward strand.
ATTCAAGAAAGGGACATTTTGTCTTCAGCACCGTCCTCTTCCGGAAGACATGCGCACGGGGAACTGTCTTGCCTAGACACCGCCTGCTTGCTGATAGGCGGTCTTTTCAAATCAGCCGGCATGTGATACGGACGTCCTTCCGATTCAGTCAGCTTGCGACAAACGTTGGTGTCTGGGACAAATAACTTGCAACAAAGAGGTAAGCGACGCAGAGTTCTCTAAACCTATTTCAATTTTCACTTTCTTTCAATTTGCTTTGTTTTGTTTGTTAGAACATGTTATTATCTTTCATTTGCTGCGTTTAAATAATTTTATTCTCCCTTTTTATTTGTAAAAATAAAAATATAACGAACTTTCTATTTGTAAAGAAAAAATATATATAACGAACTTTCTGTTTGTAAAAGAAAAAAGAAATTGACGAACTTTTGTTTAAAAGGAAAACGAAATTGACGAACTTTTGTTTAAAAGGAAAACGAACTCTTTAAAAAAAAAAGTATGCAGACTGATTCATTTCCTGTATTTCAGTTTTACGGTGAAACTGTGTCATATTCAGCGTTGGCCACGTGCGCGCAAAATAAATACATTCATCTGTACAATTCGTCTTCCGAGATTTTTTGTGCCCCAGATTGCTTGCTGTTACATCATTTATTCATTGCTGATATACCTAATTTTCTTCCTTTTCAGCTCATCATGTCTGCGACCCAGCGTGTTAAGAAGAGGAAAGTGGACCTCGAGCGTCGGATCTTCAACCCTGAGTGGGAGAAGTACTTCTTCATCGAGCGCTTTGGACAGGCCCAGTGCCTCATATGCTTGAAGACTTTGGCTGTCCTAAAAGAGTACAACATGCGCCGCCACTGGGAGACAGAGCACCGCTCGTCAAACTTCGCGTCGGTGTCTGCCACCGAAAGGAAGGACGCCATGGTTAGACTATCAGGCAACTTGGAGAAACAAACTTCACTCTTCCGCAAGCAGAATACTGAGGCCGAAAAGGTGACGCGCGCCAGTTATGAAGTCTCCCGCATCCTTGCTCGCCGAATGAAGCCATTCGCGGATGGGGACTTCATGAAGGAATGCCTCCTCGCTGTAGTGGACTCCGTCTGTCCAGAGCAGCGTTCCGCCTTTGAGAACGTGAGCCTTTCGTCCCGCACCGTTCGTCGCCGCATCGAGGATATGTCGGAAAACGTGCACGACTCACTCAAAACACGCAGCTCAAATTTCGTCGCCTTTTCCCTCGCTCTGGATGAGAGCACCGACACAAAGGACACGGCCCAGCTGTCCGTTTTCATCCGTGGCGTCACCGCTGACTTTCAAGTGTGTGAGGAATTCCTCCAGCTTGTCCCGCTGCGCGACACCACCACTGGGAAAGACATCTGCGACGCCGTGCTTCTGTGTGTTGATCAGCACTCCCTGGACCTCTCCCGTCTTGTGTGTGTGACGACCGACGGTGCCCCGGCGATGGTTGGTGAGAAGAAGGGCGCCGCTTCGCTGCTAGTGCGTCACTGTGCAGCCGCCGGATACACTCAGCCCATTAACAAGATGCACTGCATCATCCACCAAGAGTCCCTGTGCGCTAAGTCTGCCAACCTCGTTGGTGTCATGTCTGTCGTGGTGAAGGTCGTCAACTCCATCCTCTCCCGCAGCCTTAACCATCGTCAGTTCCAGGCACTGATGGACGAGGTGAACGTGCACTACAACGACCTGCTCTACTTCTGTGAGGTACGCTGGCTGAGTCGTGGGGCCATGCTGTCTCGGGTGTGCGACCTACAGCAGGAGATTGCCACCTTTCTACGTCAGAAGAACCTTCCCCACGCTGATCAATTCTCTGATCCGCGGTGGTTAGCTCGCCTGGCCCTGCTCACGGACATCACGGCGCACCTGAACACCCTCAACATAAAGCTGCAAGGCAAAGACATTCTCGTGACAGACATGTACGCGCACATCACTGCCTTCGAGGTTAAACTGCGCTTGTGGGAGGCTCAATTGGCTTCTGGTCAGTTTGTGCATTTTCCTCGCCTTGCTGCATGTGCCCCTGACGATGTGGACCTGGGCACTTGCGTTAGTGTCGTCAACTCTCTACGTGAGGAATTTGCTTCCCGTTTTGCAGGA